>NC_135535.1:68548776-68848776 GCF_045843805.1 Urocitellus parryii
CAAACTACTGAGTGCAGGCAGCCCTAAAACCCAGAAAAGGCAAGCAAATCAATTCTCCCCTGGAACCTCCTCAAAGGAGCACATCCCTGCCAATACCTTTATTTTAGATTATTGAGACCCATGTGAGACTTCTGACGCACAGAACTATAATAAATTTGTGTTATATTAAGTGAAAAAAAAAAAAAAAAAAAGAAAATCAGGACTCTTCAAGGGAATAACACCGTCACAATCATACCTTCCCCTCTAGCTTGCATAATTCATCATATATGTAATAGACTTCCAGCTATGGTCCCAGAGATGGCTTTGCCACCACTTGCATAGTGAGACTACGTTTGATGGACTTCTGCTTGTTTTACATTAGCTTCCAAACCTCAGGACCAAGGAGACCACTGTAAACTAGTAAAGACTAGTGGAATAATGGTTGTCTGAACGACTTGGAATAAGTCACTTATCTTTCTCGTATTCAGTTTTCTCGCTAAGTGTTGGTTATGTTTTATGACTTTTGTTTTCCTAACTCTAAATGATTCTCTGAGAATCTCTGGAAAATATGATCACAAAAAAAAGTTAAATTTCTTATGGAACTGCTCAGAAGAATTTACTTTGAACAAACCAGTTTTGAACAGTTCACTAAGAAGATGTCACAACTATTCTTTTTAGTTTGTGTGTGGCGCTGGGGATTGAACCCAGGGTCTTGTGCATGCGAAGCAAGCACTCTACCGATTGAGCTATATCCCCAGTCCACAACTATTCTTTTTCAGTAAACAGTGTCCTGTTTTCACAGAGCTAATTTTTAAACTGTAAGGAAAGTCATCCATTAATTACACACACACACACACAAATCCACAACTATTTTGTGAAACAATTTCTGTGTACCAATTTTATTTTTTACAAAAAATAAATGGCAATAGGGGATGGGAAGATAGGAATAATGCTTGGTCCCTCCTGCCCTACCCCATGCAGAAGACAAGGTAAGAAACAAATATGGGTCAGACGGGTCTCCGTCCTGTAATCTGTAATAGCTATGAACACAAAGGTGCCCAAACATGGACTAACTATTAAGGCTTAAGGTCAGTGTATTGCGGCCTGTGCCAACATAACGGAAGGGTCAAAACAATCCACGCCATTCGCCTTCAGGAGAATGAAGGCCCTCAGGTGGACCTACTGGCGCCTTGACTCTGGGTGGGCTGAGGCCCCTCTTTTTGATCGTCTGTGCTGCCCTCTCCAGGGCATATAGGGGCCTTGAACTAGGTAACGGGAAAAACCCCTGTACACCACTGGGGCCCGCTGCTGATAACAGGGTGAGAAGCTGGCCATAGGTGGAGGGGAACAAAAGTTAAAGTCAGCTTCGAAGGCAAATCCTGGCTGGGTAGATGAGGGGACATCTGATTGGAAATAGAATTGATCCGACTGGACAACATGGTCGGAGGAAAAGTAGCAATCTTGGGGATAGTGCCAGGACGGGGGTGACATGTGATGTGGGGGAACGGGAGGGGGCAGTAGGGGGCGCAAGCGGGGCCGTGGGGTCTCGAGCAGGGGGCGACGCCTGGGAGAAGGCAGGGGCGGGGACAGAGATAAGTCCAATTGATCTCGGTTGGCCTGGGGCTGCCTCTCAGGAGCGTCCTGGATCAGCTCGCCTAAGGGTGCGGGTGGGCGGCAGGGTAGCTCCACACCCCAGGCCTCAGCCACGTGGGTCAGCAGCAGGTAGGAGAGCTGGCGGTGTGCGTGCTCATTCCAGTGCACCCCATCTGACTGCAGGCAATTCCAAGCATGACGAAAGTGGAAATGCAAGTCTAGCACATCGAAGCCATGATTACTTGCCTTGATGGAGCTGTAGAAGTTGGCATGCACCACGATCCTTCGCAGAGGGATGGCCCAGGGCAGGGGCTTGCGTGGCAGAAAGCGTGCAGTAATTTTCTTACCCACAGGCATGGCCGTGTTCCACACCAGGAGGCAAGACTCAGGCAGAACTTCGCCCAATCGCCCAAACAGGTTCTCCAGGTTCTGCAGATAGCTGTTCCAGGAATGCGGACCATACCTGGAGACGTCCCAGAGGCAGGAGTTCATGATGATCAGGTCCGGGGCATGCTCACCGGACTGGAGTTCCTCCAAGATGGCCTCCAGGTACTTGGAGTACACGCGCGTGAGGAAGTAAAAGCGCACTAGATGGTGATCTGAGCTAAACTGGCGGACCTCGCGGTAGTTGGTACCGTTGTGCAAGGGGCCCAGCTGACCTCCTTTTACCAGCTTGTCCTGTTCGAAGGTCAGTTCGCCCTTGGCCTTGAGTTGGCTGGGAGTGAGCAAGCAGTCCTTCTGCAGCAGGAGCACCAGGTCTTTGTACACGGCCCTCTGCACGGAGTCCCCCAGGATGATCACAAATTTGTTATGGAGCAGCTGCTGTACTTCGGAGGCCAGCAGACGGCCCATGATGCCTGGGGAGCGCAGCTTACTTCCTTCCTTTGCACAGGGTGACGCTGCAGATTACTAGGACAGAAGGAGAGAGCGCTGGGAGGGACTCACCCCTTGCCAGGGCAGGTAAAGCAAAGAAAACAAGGAAAAGCCCTGGGAGTCGTGGCCTCTGCCCAGAGGAAGTGCGCCTGGGGCGCCTGCCTGGCTAGCGCCACCAAATCTGGGCCTCCAAAAGGGGAGAGAGCAATGACAGAGATCTGGGAGCCTTGGTGGTCTGGCTGCCCTTTAGCCTGGGACTTGACCTCTTAAACTAGGCAAATTGTTCTAGGAGTTTCAGGCTCCACCCAGAAGGGAGAGGCCAACTCCAAACAGCCCTGCCCTGATAACAGCGGGATGACCCAATGAGAACATGGAAGCAGCCGGACACTCCTAATCCCAGATATTGGGAGAAGGAAACGGGAGGATCAAAAGCTCCAGGCCAGTCTAAGCAATTTAGCGAGACCTTGTCTCAAAATAAATTTTTTTAAAAAGAGCTGGGTATATAGCTCAGAGGTAGAGCCCCTGCCTAGCATGTGCTAGGCCCTAGGTTCAATCCCTAGTACAAGGGGGAAAAAAAAGATCTAAATGTAGACAAGATGCCTAACAACTAGAGAAGAGTTAGGCAAACTTTGCAGCTATGAAATAATATGAGGACTGAGGTTAAGAACATGGAGAATGTTTGTAATGCAATGTTATTGAAAAAAAGTTATATTATTCATTGTGTGCCCATATCACTACAATTCTGTGAAATAGATATAGATAACTGATGAACCCCACCTAATTCCATTTTAAGATTGGGAGCCATCTTGTTATGAGGTCATGAAAAATTCATTTCTGTTTTACTGTAAAATACTAAGATTTCTATTTCTCCTGACCATACTTTGATATTTTAAACTTGCTTGGAATTCCTGCCTGTGCTTTGAACTTACCCTGCCTGACTCTCCCTGACCAGATAACAACCCTCCCTGAGATCTCAGCTGCTCCTCCTTAATTCTGATGTTGGAATCTGAATTTACTCCCCACCTTGAGATGTTAAGCCATGTAGATCATTAACCTGCTGTCTGCCCTCTTATTACCAGAACCCTGTCAGCTCTAAGTTCCCAATATACCCACCTTTGTAACTTTGTGTTATAAAAACCTCCCTGCTCTTAGGCAGTGTCCTCTGGCCATGCTTTTAGGCAAGGCAGTGGCTGAGCATCTCCCTCATGTACACAAAATAAGCTTGCTTTAATTTGGCTTAAAATTGGAGTCAGTGGTCTTTTCTTTGCATCGTGGGTTCAACAATAACATTGAAAGGAAATATGTAAGAACATAGTTTGTAAGAGTAGTAGAATTATGGGTGAGTTGCCTTCCACCTTTTTTCAAAATATATTTTATAGTTTTATATTGCTTTTTGTAACTTAAAAAGAAATGCAACAAGTAACAGAAAAGAGTTATGTGTACAAGGTCAGAAAATATTAAAAGGTTTATTTAGTAAGGAAGTGGCTGCTTATCAGGAGGACTGAAAAATACTTATCAAGATAAAATTTAGTTATGGTGTGGCTATATTCTTTGCTTTCCATTTAAAAAGGATCAGAATATGCCACCCCAAAATACACCCTTTGGTAAGGGATATTTTCCACTAAAAACAGATGCAGAAAATTCTATAACCATGTCCCCTTTTTAATTTCTTGTTATTTTTATTTGTTAAATTAATAAACTGATCCCCCCCACACACACACAAGCAACCTCCCTTTATCTGTCTGAAGTCTGGGCAAAAATTTCCCTTTGAGGAAGGTGACACCCCCTCCCCCTCAACCAGGAAGAGCTTCTTTCAATCACTTAACTTCAGACAGGTTGTGGAAATTGGCAACTATTTGATCTTACATAAATAAAGTAGTCCTTATCTTCCATTAACTCTTGCCTGTGCATTTTTCAGCTTTCTGTTAAAAATTATATATATATATATATATATATATATATATATATATCCTCAAATCTAAGTGTTGAGTTTCACTTCTTTTCTGTGCATTCTTTGCATATAAATATTAACTAAAATTCTGAGTTTACTCCTGTTCATCTGTCTCATTTGCATGCCCACAGGGGCTGAACTAAAAAGTACAGAAAAAGGTTTTCTTTTCTAAAACATTGGTTGAAAATGTTAAAAGCTGTGAAACTCATCTTCAAAACTTTGGATTGTTTATTTCAAGCTGCCACTTATGGCTGTCTTCAGGAATGACTGGGAGAAACACTGCTGACAAATCCTGATTGGGGAGGAACATGGCATCCACTTACATACTTAGCCAGAAGCTATTAAAATCCACTAAGGCTTGACAGTTGTAAAATTTTTTGCATTAGTAAACATTTTAATAGGTGTAGATGGACAGTTATCATTCAATTACAAATTCAATTTTTTTTTTTGGGGGGGTGGTTGTGGTTTGGGGATTGAACCCTGGGTCACTTTATCACTGAGCTATATCAGTCTTTTTTTTTTTTTTTTTTTTTTTTTTTTTTAATTGAGACAGCATCTCACTAAATTGCTGAGGCTGGCTTCAAACCTGTGGTCATCTGCTTTAGTCTCCCTAGTTGATGAGATCACAGGCCTCTATCACAGTGCCTGGCCAAATTCAATTTTTAAAAGTCATACTACTTGTGGTTTTAATGGTTAAAAGTAAAAAAAATTAAAAGATGAAAATAGGTAAAATAGTTGAGAATATTGGTTCATCATCCTCATCTTCATAGAATAATTTTACTATCAGAAAAATACAATAAAAATTAAAAAAAAAAAAAAGAAAGAAAAGAAAAACCTTGAGCCATGCACCATGTATGGCCTATGCCTATAATCCCAGTGACTTGGGACGCTGAGGCAGGAGAATCCCAAATTTGAGGCCAATCTCAGCAACTCAGAGACTCTGTCTCAAAATATCAAAATAAAAAGGGCTGGGGATGTAATTCCCAGTGTTAAAAACAAAAAAACACAGAAATACTTAAAATAGAACTTAGCTTATATGGTACTACTTCCTAGCTGTTTGACTTTAGGCTAATTATTTTGTCTCTCTGTGCCTTATTTTTATTCATCTGTGAATTGGGACTCTAAGTACCCACTTTAGAGATTTGATGTGAGAATAAATGAAAAATGTTTTGAATAATGCCTGACAAATAGCAAGTGCTGATAATAGTTATTATTCCTAAGCAAGTTGCAGAACACCAGGTTAATCATTGATAAAATAGGGATACAATATTTCTGCTGTATGACCAAGAATTTCTCATTGTTTTTCACCAGTGGGACATGTAGATGTGACTGTGAGACAAGGGGTGGGGGTGGGGGTGACGGAAGGATCATTTTCACAAGAAGCTGAAACTGAAAGGAAACTCATGAACTTCTTGGTAAAGAACACCAGCAACTCCAACAGGATTAACAAAATCAGACACTGGACTCCCACTGTGGGAAAGGATCATTTAATCTAAGAGTCCAAGTGTCAAAACCAAAGTGTAACAAACTAAAACCATGGATAAGTAAGGGAGCTGGAAAAAAGAATTGAGAGAGATTAAATCATCTGTGTCTCTCTCTCTCTCTCTCTCTTTTTTTTTTAAGGCAAATAACTTCTATTTTCAGGCTTTTTATTTATAAAAAGTGAAACAAGGGGCTGGGGATGTGGCTCAAGCGGCAGCACGTTCGCCTGGGTTCGATCCTCAGCATCACATAAAAAAAAAAAAAAAAAAAGATGTTGTGTCCACTGAAAACTAAAACATTTTTTAAAAAGGGGGAAAAAAAGAAACATTAAAAAAAAAAAAAAAGTGAAACAAAAAGGGATTTGAAAGCCAAACCTGTGGTCTTTTAAGCTTAGGCTTATTTCTTTGCTTCAAATTTGCTAAACTCATTAGTTTTGGAAGCTTAATATAAGCTAATTATTAAAAATCCTGGAGAACCAGATATTGTGCTAGGAGGTTCAAGGAGTGGGTATAAAAAGACAGTCTCATCCCCCAAGGAGAGAGGTAAGGAAATGGATATTCAAAGATAGATATCAAAGAAAGAGCTGGATGGTGATGTATGCAAATGAAGTCTCCTAGACTGTTGGAAGAGTTGAGCCATGCAATTTGTTATTTCAGTCTTAAATTAAAGCAGGATTAAAATTTTTTTTTTTTTTTTCAGCCAGGCATAGTGCCATACACCTACCTAAAATCCCAGCAACTGGGAAGGCTGAGGCAGGAGGATTTAATAGTCCTACTTATAAGTGAAATATGAAAAAAATGCTTGCCAGGCATGGTGGTACATGCCTGTAATCCCAGCAATTTGGGAGGCTGAGGCAAGAGGAGCACAAATTTGAGGCCAGCCTCAGCAACTTAATAAGACCCTGTCTCAAAATCAAAAATAAAAAAAAAAGTTTCAAGGTGATTCCCCACCTCATGGTTAGAAAAGTTCCATGTTTGTCTTTTTTCAAAGCAAAATTTGGACTTAGACTAAAGTGGTGGCAAGAAATATGCAGTATTAATGGCTACCTCTATGATAAATTACTTCTAAGCAATTTGCCTATATTTTTCCACCTGGGGATAATTAATTTTTTAGTAACTTCATAAGCCATGAATTATTAACCATTAACTATTGCTTTATAACCATCACAAACCAAATAGCATTTATTTTTCATTAATCAATATTTATAATAATTAGGTTAATTTTTGAGGATGAGCGACACTGAAACAGGCTAGTTGCTCCAGAGACCCTGCAGATAAGTCTTAAGTCAGAGATGGTCATTAACAATTAGGATGCTGTTTTGATTACTTGTAGGAAGTACTTAGCTATTTTAAAAAGTTTCTTGCATATGACTATCTTAATGCAACATGGTATTGAAATTATAAAGAGTTCATTTCTTCTGACTACCTATTTTGAAATCAAACCAATACTTGGAACTTTCCAAGATCCCTTTAAATTTTAATGGAATATATGGTACAGATAAAAGCCTAATTATTTTTCATGAATTCACCTGTTTGAATTATGGGTTTCTTGGCATTTGCCTCATTAACTATTTAAACTTGTCAAAAATTAAATTGAATGTCATATAAAGTTTTAAAAGAAAAACAAAGAGCTAACAATTAAAATTTCTCTTTGGAAAAGCTTAATGACCTATGTTTTGAGTGTTTTCTGGACTCATCTTTTAATGTGAAACAAGTTCATTAATATCCATTTCTCCATATATCCCTCAAGTGGGGAAGATAATGCAGGCCTACTATTTTAAAAAGAGGTTTTAAGAGCAAATAAAAATACCTATATAGAAGTACTGTAAGATACTAAGGTAAGTAATGCAATAGAGAAATAATTGCCAAACAGCTGCCAGAAAGACCAATTCTAGTCCACCACCTCCAAAGACCTCACCTCTTAAATAGATCTCAGCATTGCAGCCTATTATTTCAGTAAAAATTTAGAGAACACCCTTGTCTACTGAGGGCTGTGACAGAAGTCAGCCTGCAAATTTGATTCTCACCCCCGCCAAACCATCATAGTAGTTCCTCTACCCTGCATTATAAACCCCAGTATATGGCTCCACATCCCTAACTTGATTATTCAGGTAGTTCTTAGACACGAATAAGGTCTGACAGGTGAAATAAATAAAAAATAATCCCAGTGACTCCACCCAGATTGCTGAGCAGGAGAACCACAGTTGGAAGCTATCCACAGCAACTTAGAGAGACCCTGTCTCAAAGTTAAAAAATTAAAAGGGCTGGGGATGTATCTCAGTAGTAAAACACTCCTGGTTCAATTTCTAGTGGCAAAGCCCCAAACCAAAAAACTACAATAATGATCTCCAAACTGGGTACCACGTGACCACGAATTCATTTTTGTGGAGGCAGGAATCACTGTGCACATATCTAATTTGTAGTTGTATCATCCCTACAGTTCTTAAACTTGTGATTCTTTTGCAACAAATATCTTTGGAAGAATTTCAAACACTTCAAATCTGAAAATTAACAAGTTCAAAAACTCCTAAAGCAGAAATGTTTTCCCCCATAGTAATCATGGGGAACTAAAAATATTTCCGAATAGAAAGAAACGCAGGGAACATCCTTAACTGCATTCTGCTGTCATGTACACCTAATTAGAATAATAAATCAATTAAAGAATGAAGTACAAGTTCATGGTGCCATATAAAGATATTTTTAAATAAAAACAAAAGATAAGCTGGATGTGGAGACTAATAATGCAGGAGATGGCAAGTTGGAAGCCAGCCTCAGCAACTTATTAAGACCCTGTCTCAGAAGGAAAATTGAAAAAAAGATAGAAAAAAAGATAAACTACAGAGCACTTATTCAAATGGCCTTACTAAGGAAAAGTTTTTTTTTTTTAACAAAGGGATCCCCTAAAGTAAATAATCAAAGCAATTCATAAAAACAAAAATTTGATACCAATCATATGTTGTCTATGGTAAACGTTCATATTATGTTGTGAGCCATTATTTAAGCTACATTTTCGGAGTTGGGAATAGAGCTCAGTGGTGGAGGGCTTACCTAGCATGAATGATGCTGAGTTCCATCCCCAGCACCACACAACAAAGTAAACAACATTTGCTAACTTGCTACCTATTACCCCTCTAACAGGAATGAAAGACATCAGAAGGCAGTGACCTGGTTCTCTTCCTGACCTTCCCATTCTGTAAAACAGGTATGTGATCACCTGTCTGAGTAATAGCGAAGATGAAAAGAGAGCCCATATTAGGGCCAGCTCAGCTCCCACCAAACATTAAGCCCCTTTAATAACCTCTGGCACAGCAAGTCGTCCCCAGTTGGCTCCTAGAGAAAACACAGGACCTCGATCAGAATCTCTGCTGAAAACTTCAGCCCCACAAGCCCCTTCCCACCCATGCACAAAGGCAGAAATGTACCTACGTAGGAGCAAGTTAATCCTTCCACGCTGGCTTGGGTCCTCCTCTGGCTTCCTCAGGGACTCCACCTCAGGATGTCCCCGTGAGGGGCTAATTATGCATTCTGCATTCTCTTAACTCTCCTTAGGTTGGCTCCTTGCTTTCATCATTAAATACATTCTAATTTCTTGCTTCAAAAAAAGAAACTTCTTGACTCCACCCCCAGGACAGTCCTATCTTTTTCCTGGGCTTCAAGGCCACATTTTAAAGTGTTGTTTGCGCTGGCCAGTCCCTGTCCTTACCTCCCACTCACTCCTCCTCTGGTTTTGATTTGGTTTCCAGCTCCACAAAACCAAAGCTGTTAGTCTGCAGATCGTCACTGGTTTCTTCGTTGCCCCTCTCAGAGGCTGGGGTGCTGTTGACTGCCACCTCTGAAAAACTGGGCTGAAACTAGGAGTCTGTGACAATCCTGTATCACTTCCCGGGATCCTTGGCAGGTTTCTCGATCTCTGGGAATTCCCCAAACTTGATCTTTCTTTGGTTTCTTTCTACTTCAATTTTCTTCTTTGTTCATCCACTCTCAGACATACAGGCATGAAGGAGATAGCACTTCTCCGCCAGCCTGCTACAGTTGTTTGGGCCTGTTTTCCCCAGCATAATAATAAATAGCACCCACTCCCTGCTCTGGAGTCCTAGTTTGAATAATGACAATTGGCCAATCACCTTATCAATAGCAATACCATTTGTATGCAGATGACTCAGGAATGAGGCGGGGAGGCCCAGTGGTTAAGAGGGAGGGCCCTGGAGTTGGACCCCTAGGGTTCATATCCTGTCTCACTGACAAGTCGAGTAGCCTCCCAGCTTTGAGGAAGCCTTGTTCCATTAACAAGCAAAGTCTTACTACGGATTTCTTAACAAGCCAGGGGAAAGGAACATTGGCAAGGTCATTAGCACCAAGCTGCCACATTTTAAATGCTCAATGAATTCAGCTATTCTCTAGCCCAGGCGTGTCTCCCAGACATATTCAAGTGTAGATTAAAGTTCACTGGGGAGTGAGAAGTAACAAATTCTGTAGATACTCATTTATCCTCCCATCCAACTGTGGCTGAATTCCTGAGATGATTCTCTCCTGACCTTTGAACCATCTTCCTAAAGGTAAATATTGTTCATTGATGGGAATAGGGGCAGCATATTCTCACCATGGGTTTTTGGAGAGCTGCTGTATAATATTGCTCTAAAACACTGGAGATATGTAACTGGGTGAAATAAACTGCTTCTGAAATGCTTGGGGCAAGTCATTTTTATTTTTCATGACTGTTTTCACTATTCCTGAGACATCAAAATCCTTGGATGAGTTCCTTGATATATGTCAGTTCAACAATTTCTTTCTTTTTTAGGTGGGGGGAGTACGGGAATTGAACTCAGTAGCACTCAACCACTGAAATTCATCCCCAGCCCTATTTTGTATTTTCTTTAGAGATAGGGTCTCACTGAGTTGCTTAGGGCCTCCCTTTCTGCTGAGGCTGCCTTTGATCTTGCAATCCTCCTGTCTCAGCCTTCAGAGCCACTGGGATTACAGGCATGCATCACTGCACCTGACTCAACTATTTCTTGATATACATATACACATACGTATCTTGAAAACATACTTTACAAAGGAGGATATATTTTCAATATATTTTGAAAAGCTGAGCACAGTGACAAATTTCTTCTGTTGTAAGTCCACGGTTAGTCTTTTTTTATTTTCACTAATCTTTCTTAATCCTTAAATTTTTTTTGTCTTAGTTTGATTAAAATATTATTTCTAAAATGATCTAGTTTTTTTGGGGGGAGCGGGGGAGGGCAGGGATTGAACCCAGGGGTGCTTAAAGACTGAGCCACATCTCCAGCCCCCCGCCTCCTTTAAAAAAAAAAATTCTATTTTGAGACAGAGTCTCACTAAGTTGCTCAGGGTCTCACTAAATTGCTGAGGCTGGCTTTGAACTTGCGATCTTCTTGCCTCAGCCTTCCAAGCCGCTGTGATTACAGGTGTACACCATTGAACCCAGCAAGACTTGACTTTTTAAAAAGGCAAATTTGTCAGGGAACCTTTTCTATTCCCCTGGACAGAAAAATCTCTCCTTCCTCTGCCAAAGGGCTTTTATTTAACACTTGATTTTAGTTTGTACTACACTTAGCTGCCTGTGTGCCTCTCAATTCCAGCCTGCCCTAGTCTGTGATGGCAGACTAGCTCTCACCCAGCCTAGTCCCCTGACTACCTAAGGCTTTAGTGTCCTGACAGTACTCATGGAATATTGGCTCAGTGCCAGCTGGTTCAGTTCTCACAACCCAGTGGGGTAGGAACTTCTGCTACGCCTCTGTTTCACAGGTGAGTAAAGAGAGGCAGAGAGAGGTTCCGTAAATTGCCCAAGATTGCCCTATAATCTTGGCAGAACTAGTCTGTTATTGACAGTAAATTTTTTTGTTTGGTTGGTTTTTGTTTTTTTGGTGGCACTGCAGAGCCCAGGGGTACTCAACTATTAAGCCACATCTCCAACTCTTTTAATTTTTAATTTTGCAACAGGATCTCGCTAAGTTGCTGAGGCTGGCTTGAATTTGGGATCCTCTTGCCTCAGCCTCCCTTCAAAGTTTAAGGTTTTATTTTCTTTCTTTAGGAGAAAATATGGCACCAGGCCCTGAGCTTGTTAAACCTCAACTATAAATACTTTTGAAATTAGGAGGGAAAAGTAATTATCTAGAAAAAAAAAATCTGTATGTACCTTTTATCTTTGCTATTCAAAATAACACTTTGTACACAGCTTAAAATTTTTCTATGAGGAAACAAAGCGGTATGAAGTTAACTTAGTTAAATTTTCATCAGATTATTGGCTTCTAGAACTCTTCAGGGTCAATGGAAAACCCAGTTCTGCACTGAAGCTCTATTTTTCTTTCTAGAAATTCTATACTCATGTTACAACTTGAGATTCTCACCCATGACTGGATAAAAAGTTCCCATGGTTGAAGAAAACGTTGGGTAGCTAATAATGACTGCTTGTTTTCAACCAGTCATCAAGCTGGATTCTGAAAATTGTGTCTCCAGGACTGGCCACAAAAGCCCATTCAATCTGTGCCGGGAACACAGGGCTGAGTCAGCAAGCCTGGGTTTCCGCCTGTCCAGTGATGGAAGAACTAGCCCCCGTGTTCTTTCAGGGAAATTACACAAAGGTACTTTAAAAATGAGCATGATTTATTATTGTTGTAGTCCTCAACACGGCAGTATTTGAGTTCTATGTGCGATTGTGTTTCTGTGGGAAAACATTCTGAATTAAAAATGAGGTTCAGGGGTTGGGGGCATAGCGCAGTGGTGGAGCTCTTGCCTAACAAGCACAAGGAATGGAATCCCTGTCAACACCAAGAAAAAAAAAAAAAAAAGGTCTCTAAGAGCAGGTCTCTGCCTGCTTTGTCTCTACCTACACTGTCTCATAGAGGGACCTGGAGACCTGTGTTCCCACTGCTCATCTATCTGTTCGTGGGACTGGCGACTAGCCTGGTTTCAAGCTTCATGCCTCAGAACAGGAGGAGGGACAAGGTTCAGGGGGTGAGGAAAGCCATGGCTCTTCTCTCTTTAGCTCTAAGTTTGGAGTGTTTCTTTCTGTGGTCATGCCCAGCAGAACTATCTGCTCCTCCCATGTCCCCCAGTCCCCAAAGCAACAGTTCTGCATTGCCCACTTTGGAGTAAATTGTGGAAATCAAATAGAATGCTCTGTGAGCTCCACACATGTCCAGTGTCACTGCTGTTCTGAGCTACCTCAGCATATGAGGGGGTGGGCTTAGCGTCAAAGAGAGCTTTCCAGTTACATTAAGTACTTAACTATTTAGCAACAGTAGTGGTTTAGAAACATTGTTTAGTCTACCTCCAACAGGATTTAAGTCCTTTATCTGCTTGTTTATTTATTCCTCTTAATACTGCTAAGAAATTGTTACATTATCTTTTTCCATTTTACACATCAAAAATCAAGGTTAAAAGATGGAGTTATCTGCCTATGGTCATGGTCATCCATTTTACAAAAGACAAGGCTGTGAATCAAACCTGAGGCCAAGACTTTGTGGTCAACCACAACATACAAGATTGCACAGAAAAATAGGCACTTCACATCCTTTCTCCAGTTCACAACTAAACTGGCTGTTTCCTGGCGCACCCCATTTTTAGAAATGTAGTAGTTTATCAATCATTAATACTTCATTATTAAGTAACAACTGACTCTTCCGTGCTGTTAGGAGAGGCTGGCTGAGACAGTGATACCTTCCTAAGTGCCCAAGAACTGGGATCCTCCTTTCTTGGGCACTTACTATAAGAAGTTAGAAATGCAAAATGAATGTTAAAAGAAAATGGGAAAACCCTCAAAGTACTTACTCATTGAAGCAATTGGTGGTTTTAAAATGTTATCACTCAGTTGATTCTAGATCTCTTCCCTAGATGGAGAGCTTTCCAGGCTGTAGATCAGAGTGGCCTAGAGTCTGGCATACAGGATAAATAAGTTCACCTCTGGGTGGTGCTACATTTGCAAACCAGCGTCTGGGGAGTGATGCCATTTCCGGTGGCATGTGGGGCAAATGACACGGGTCAGCATTTAGTTTCTTGCTTTCAAAAGTGGATGAATTATGACTTCAAGGCTTTGGTATATATAAAAACCTGAAGTGGTAAATAAATACTGAAAAAAATTCCCCCAAACCCCAGAATCTTCCTGAAAATTGGCTCTGAACTTGTTTTCACTTCACCTTTCTCAGTAATTGGAATGTAACTCATCTCAACTCTCTTTTATTCTAACAAGTCAGTTCCTCAGCTCTTATTATTCTGGCTTGCATTGTGTCTCCAAGGCCAAAAGGGTTGTTAGAAGCCAGAGGGAGGAAGTGAGAAAGGACTGCTAGGGAGATGGTATTTGTGTTCTAACTTGTGCTTAGGAACAGAGATCCTGTACCTTAGTGTGGCGCCTATGGTTTACAAAACACTTTCAAATTCTTTTACTTGATTCTGCCCTCTTGTTGGAAGAATAGCCCCGGGAATAGCTAGGGGAAAACAAAGAAAATTAAAGGACTGAGCTAAGTCCCCAGCTAAACATAGCAAGCTTCTCCCTTGCTTCCATTGAAAACCAGCAGGTAACTCAAGCAGGACCAAGTGCTTACAAGGAAATGGTTCTTTGATTGTGCAGATAAGCACAGGGCTTTTGTTTTTTGTTTGGAATGGTAGTATTTAGGGGGAGAAACATTATCACCTCTTGTACAAAAACCAAGATGAAAGAAAAGGAGGAAATTAATCAGAAAAAAAAAAGAAAGAAAAAAGGAAACGAAGCTTTAAGAAAACTCTTCTCAAAATACTGAGACTTCTATAGTGTTTTAAACATTTTTAGGATAGAGAATTTTTCCATTACATTAATTCTTCCCACCCCCCACCCCCCGGAATTGAACCCAGGCCTTGCACATGCTAAGCAGTTGCTCTATCATTGAATTTACCTGCAAACCTCCATAATATTAAATGGTATAAAATAATTAAAAAACAAGACTAACAGATTCCAAAACAGTCCTGAATTACATGCCTTCCATGCTCTGTTTTTGATTTTGTTTTTTAAATACTATGCTACTTAGATAAGATGACCTATAAAATGGTGCAGTTTTCATTACTCATTGTTTTCATCTTCCTATCTAGAGCCATGGGTCAAATTACTTTAACATTCTTTCCCATGAATTTGAATGCAGTCATTACTGTGTCTCCGTGAAGGGATGCAATCTAGAACCTCTGATATTTTAAAATTCGCATTTCATAACTCAAAAAATCTGCCATTATTTTATCCTAGCAATTTTGTGAGTGGCAAATCTTTCAAGTGTTTTAGATTTCAGCTAGCCTGTGCACTGTGAGAATAAAATAACAAGTTACGGGTGCATGAGTAAAATTCCTCTTATCATCACAGAGAACAGAAGAGCTGGACTATTGCAAAGGATAATCAGGCTTATGCTGTTTAAATTTAAAATGAAGTTGTTTAAGGTCATCCAAAAGATTTTCTTGCTTCTAAGAGTTAATCACGGGGCTGGGGATGCGGCTCAAGCGGTAGCACGCTCGCCTGGCATGCGCGCAGCCGGGTTCGATCCCCAGCACCACATACAAAGATGTTGTGTCCGCCAAAAACTAAAAAATAAATATTTAAAATTCTCTCTCTCTCTCTCTCTCTCTCTCTCTCTCTCTCTCTTTAAAGAAAAAAAAAAGAGTTAATCATGATAACTGGCTACTTTGGCACATATCAAATCCCAGCGACTGCAAGGCTGAGGCAGGAGGATCACAAGTTCAAGGACAGAATGGGCGAATTTAGTGAGAACCTGTCTCAAAATAAAAAATGAAAAGGGCTGGGAATGTAGCTCAGTGGTGAAGCAGCCCCGTTGTTCAATCCCCAGGACAAAATAAAATAAAACAAATAAAAGAACATTGTAATACGATTTGGATTTGAAATTACATCAACAGCTCATGTGTTGAAGGCTTGATCCCCAAGGAAGCAGTTGAGAGGTGGGAGTCTTTGGAGCCTTCATTCATGAAAGCCCTGATTTCATTAATGGATTAATTCAATAATGGAGTCATACTTTATTTTGCTGTTGGGAATTGGTGGAAGTTTGGGAGGTGGAGCCTAGTTGGAGAAAGCAGGTCCTTGGAGAAGTGCCCTGGAAGCGTCTATCTTGTTCTCTGTCTTTTCTTCTTTTCTCTCTCCCTTTTTGCTACCCAGCTACCATGAGGTGAGCAGTTATGCTCTACTCTATGCTCCCTACTATGGTGTTCTTCCCCACCACATGCCCAGAAGCAATGAAGCCAAATGACCATGGCCTAAAACTTCTGAAACCATGAACCAAAAGTAAATCTTTCCTCCTTTAAGTTGATTTTCTTAGGTTATTTTGTACAGCAACAGAAAAAGGATTAACACAATGTTAACAGCTACGATAACTGTCCCAGCTTCTATTGGGATTCTGGCTCCATTTCATTCTCCAAAAGTTTGGGGAGTTGTCTGTTTTTCTTCACCACATTTGACTTTTTCCTCAAAGATGACAACTTACAAATGTTTTGTCCCTCAAATGTGCGTCTCATACAGACCTTCTTTCATAAAGTCAGCTCTCGTTGTTATCTTCACTCTGCAGATGATGAAACAGGCACGGAGAGAACAGAACTTGAGTGACGTGTGATCTTGACAGAGCAGGCAGGCTGGAGCCAACTCTTATAACTGCACAGTGTGTGATCTTTGCTGCCTCCTCAGTGGGAGGCCAGACAGGGTGCACTGTCATCATTGTCATTCTTAAATTATGTTGCTCATTTTTAGAAGGTAATGCATGCACATGGCACAAAACTTCAAAGGGCATAAGAAGCATGAGTGAGAAGTAGTCATGCACACTTTGGGTTTCCAAATCCTTGTTTCTCTTCTAGAAGCAATACTGCCTGCCACTTTCTTCTTGTCTGTTGTGCCTAAAAGCTTCTATATAGATGTTCTATATCTCTCTTCCTTTCTTCTTGAAGATCTAATATTGCTTTTTATTAAAGGCAGTTGTTTGGGTATAGGCTTCACTTAGAATGTCTGCTCATGGAATGGGTTGAAGCCAAAGGTGTGATGCTGTGAAGCAAGTGAGCTGTGAGAGTCTCTGGCTTTGCAGCCAACAGACTTGGGTTTAAAAACCCTTTTAGTCATATGGCTGCATGACCTTGGCAGTCACTTAATTCCCCTGTGACTATTTTCTCATTTACAAAATGGTGATAATAATAACACAACCTAGATAGATGCAAAGATTGAGAAAACAAACCCAGAATACGGTGTCCACAGGACTGTATATAAAAGGAGCTCTGTATCATTAACCATGGCCCATTTAGTCATTCTCTCTTTATTTCAGTCAAAAAATAAAATATAATAAATAAAAATAATTCTGATAGGCACTATTCTAGGTAGTAAGGATAAAGTAGTGAATAAGACTTTTGTGTACTGGGAATTGTACTCAGGGGTATTTTACCACTGAGTTACATCCTCAGCCATTTTTTTTTTTTTTTTTTTTTTTTGAGACAGGGTCCAGGTTGCTAAGGTGGTGAAGGTGTTCCTGCCCCTCCTGTCTGACAGGGTCACGGCGTGGGAGATATTGCAGCAGGGCCGACACATCTGGAAACCCAAACCATGGGGTGCTATGGCTTCTCTGATCCTGGGAATATTAATGTGGTTAACAGGAAGCATCTCAATCCAAACTAAAAACATATGTTGTTAGAATGTTCAGGAAAGTTCCCAGGAGACTAAGAATATGACAAAAAAAATGTCCTGAGATTTGTTTTAAGACTAACATTATCTGGAATATAAGTAAACACAAATACGTAGTCCCAGACCAGGATTTCTGGGAAAAGCGTAGATTACAAGAACTCTTTGCTCCACAGTTGACATTTTCTACTAGGTCTCCTGATCCAAAAGTGCAACCTGTGCGTAAACCTAATCACAGGAAAAGGATTGTTGTGCCAACAGTGCAAGGCCCGCCTTTTATAGCTTATTTAATTCAAGGAAGACTATGGTACCCTCCTAGGGGCAGGGAAGCTAATCAGAATACATTCCCCTTACCCACAGACCCTCCCTTGCCATTTATGGGAATACCTGACGAAAATGGAAGACATATAGTTAATGTAAATGGAAAATGGACTGACGTGCAGAATCTGCCCTTTAGTTAGAGGTTACAAAGGTTCAAAAATTGGTGTACCTTGACCAAGGAACAAAGAAACTCTTTAGCAGTTTAAAAGGTTAATCATAGCTTAGTAAAAGATCAAAAGGAAAAGCAAAAATAGAAGCGTGATCCATGTTCCATGTAAGTAGAATGCATGCTAAAAGGTTGTGTAAATCAGGAAAATCAGGCCATAAGGCCACCTGTTAACCATCTGAAAAAGTGTATTTCAGAATACACGAGCCTCGAGTTGTGGCGCATGCCTGTAATCCCAGTGGCCCTGGGGGCTGAGACAGGAGGATTGTGAGTTCAAAGCCAGCCTCAGCAACTGCAAGGCTGTAAACAACTCAGTGATACCCTGTCTCTAATAAAAAATACAAAATTGCACTGGGGATGTGGCTCAGTGGTTGAGTGCCCCTGAGTTCAATCCCTGAAACCCCGCCCCCTCCCAAAAAATAAGAACAAAAAAGAATAAAGGGCTCCCCAGGGAGCAGCAGATCTTTCTGAAGACTGTTTGAAGTTGCAACCACAGTGTTTTGTCTTGCTTCTTCTGTCTGTCTCTCTCTCTCTCTCTCTCTCTCTCTCTCTCTCTCTCTCTCTCTATATATATATATATATATATATATATAAAATTTTTTTTTTTGGTAAATGTATCTTTTATTTTATTTATTTATAAGCAGTGCTGAGGATCAAACCCAGGGCCTCATACATGCCAGGCAAGTGCTCTCCCACTGAGCCACAACTCCAACCCATTAATTTTTTTTTTGGTGGTACTGGGGATTAAACCCAGGGCTTTGTGCATGCAAGGCAAGCACTCTGTCTTGCTTCTTTTACCAAACCACTCTTCCTCCAGGACTCCCTGGATCTAGTAGGGACAGGACCATGGCACAAAGGCTGGCCTCAAATTTGCAATCCTCCTGCTTCAGCTTCCAGAGTTCTTGGGATTATAGGCATGTGCCACCACGCACAGCAGAAAAAACATTTTAAAAAAATATAAAAAGGCCTTGACCTTACATAATTGAGTTGGGGAAGGCAGACAATTAAATAATACATAAAATAATAAATAGGTGAAAGACCAGAGGATAATAAGTGCTGGGTGAGAAGATTGCAGGGACTATCAGTCGGCATTTTATTTTTATTTAAATAAAAAATTTTGATAGTACTTGGGATTGAATCCCAGGGCACTCTACCACTGAGCTAGACCCCCAGCCATTTTTTTAAGTTTTATTTTGAGACAGAGTCTCACTAAGTTGCTGAGGCCAGCCTCAAACTTGTGATCTCCCTGCCTCAGACTCCGGAGTTGCTATGAGTACAGTCAACCGCTACTGCCTGGGGCATAAGTTGGCATTTTAAATAAAAGTGGTTTGAAAAAGCCTTCTGGAGAAGACAACAAATGTGTAAAATCCTGAGGAAGGTGTTAGAGCAAACTATGGTGAACTCTGGGGAAGACACATTCTGTGAGAAGCAGCAGTCAGGAGGCAAGTCTGACTAGGTGGGAAGGAAAAAGAATCAAGGAAGAAAGGGGGACAGATCACAGGCCATCTAAAAGACAGGGGCTTTTATTTGGGGGAGCCACTGTGAAGGGTTTGAACAGAAAAATGACACTCCTCACCAATTTTAACATGGTCATGCTTGGTGCTCCATTAAGAAAATTGTAGGGGGCAAAGATTGTGGCTGAGAGGAGCAAGAAGGAGGTTCCTGAATATTGAGGGAGTTGTGGCTTAGATCAGAGTGGCATTGGCCAAGGGATGACAAGTGGTCTGATTCTGGATGTAGTATTAAAATAGAGGCGATAGAATTTGCCAGTGGGGAGAGGTGCAGTGTAAGAAGAGGTGACGAGGAGGGGTCCTTGGTTTTTTGGCCTGAGTAATAGCAAGTGTGATGTTGCCATTTCCTGAGGAGGAAAAAAATAGGGAGAAACAGGTATGGAGAGTGAAAGTCAAGTGTTTCATTTGGAGCTTGTTAGGGAGGTTGAATGGGCATTTGAATCTACAAGTCTGGAGTTTAGAGAGGTCCTAGCAGGAGTTTCAACTTGATTTGGTGAAACTAGAGAAGAATGGAGTCTCGATAATTGAACCCCAGGACAGTCCAGATATAGGAAGGCTGGGAGATGAGGGTGAAGCTGTGACTGATTCTGAGAAGACGTGGTAGTGAATCAGGAAAACCGTAAGACTGTGGGGCTTTGCAAGTGAAGAAGAGAAAGTGTTTCCAGGAAAGATTCAGAAGAGACAGTTGATAAGTCAGGCGGAATGTTAAAACCACTGGTAATAACAGCATGTTGAATATTGGTGGCCTTGATGGAGGGTGGGGACAGAGGCTAATTGGAATGCTTCAAGAGAGAGTAGGAAATAGAATTGGAGACAGTACCGGGCTCAAGGAGTTTTGCTACAAATAGAGAAGTAGAAAATGGATCGGATTGTCTGCTGGAGAGCAAAGTGGAGTTATGAAAGTTTTATCTGCTTTTAAGATGGGAATGATGATAGCTGGCTTGTGTGCTTACAGGAATGATCCAGTAAACAGGGAAAAGCAGATGATGTGGGGGATGGGGAATAGGGCAGGACTGATAAAAAAGGGTGTGGTCTATGGGCTGGGGGTTAGCTTAGTGGAAGAGCACTTGGCTAGCACGTGAGAGGCCCTGGATTTGATCCTCAGCACCACGTAAAAATAAATAAAGGTATTGTGTTCATCTACAACTAAAAAACAAACAAACAAACAAAAAGGTGTGATCTAGTACCTGGAAGGATTGATTGTCCTTGGACAGGAACACATCAGGTCATCAGCTGACAGTGATGGTGGTGAAGGTGATATTAGAAGACGGAGAAACAGGAGACATGAAATACTTATCTGGAGAAGCATGAGAGAGGCTGTAACTCTGAGCAACGTGAAGAGGTCACGTCAGGGTTGTAGCTGCGTCCCTTGTTTTTCTCTCCTCTGACCCAGCTACATGGGTATAGGCACAGAGTAGGCAAAAAATTATAGTCAAGCTTAAGAGTTTTGCCTTTTGGTCTGTATTAATGTACATTCATATGATGTTCCAAAATTATAATTTACTTAAAATGATGATTTATTTGAAACCAAACCATAAAAATGAAAAATTTTAATTAGGCAGTGAAAAATATTTTGGGTATAAGGGCAAAAATAATATTCCCTTAATATCAACAACCTTTTAATAATTTCAGTCACAGATTAACTGAACTTTATGAAAGCCACGATCATTTTATCCACATTTTCTATTTTAAGGAACATGATTATTTTTCTTATCTTCTTGGAATGGAATGCTATACACAGGCCACAAATCAGCTCATTAAATATTTACTTATAGGTGCATTTATTACAGCCAGTTGGTGTGTGTTTGTATTTAGATCCATGCCTAGTTACCTTAAAAACGTGACAAAATTTGGCAAATCACAAAACAATTTTTTTTCTTGTATGACTTTAACAGCCTGCATGCTTTTGATAATTTCTCTTCAAAGCATTTGCATTTAGCACTTTCAAGGACGTAAGAATAAATAATTTGTTTCTATTGCAAGGCTAAGGTTGTAGGGATTTGGGAGGTTATGGATTGAGAAGCCAAATCAGAGGTTTCATCCCAAACCAAATCAGAGGTTTCACTATGCAGGATGGATGAGATGAGAAGTGAATTTATTTTTATTTATTATTTTTATTATTACCATTATTTTTTGTGGAGCTGGGGATTTAACCTAGGGCTTCATGCATGGTAGGCAAGTATTATACCACTGAGCCAGAACCCCAGCCCTGAGAAGTAAATTTATAAAAGATCCTCTTCTGTCAGGATTTCTTTAACCTTTCTACAAGTTTTCTTAGATGTATTATGTTTTATGCAAATCCTGCATTCTGTAGCTTAGTAGCTTAGTAGTTCAGAGCATGACTTTGCAGGCTAAAAAGTCGAGTTCAGAGTCCCAAAGTCCTTAACCCGAGAGCTGTTTGACTATGGGAATGATACTCAACCCCTCTGTGTCCTTTCTGATTTCAAAGATGAACATGCAAAGAATGCTGGGCACTTAGTAAATGCTCAGTTCATTCTAGGCATTAGTAGATGGAGGAGTCTAGTTCAACAAAACTAAGTCATTTTGGTCATAGCCACCTTTTTGACTATCAGGTGACCCTGGCACATATCCCAAGCTCTATAGACAAACAAAGTTGTTAGGATGGTCAGCCGAGCATGGTGTCCTGACCACTGACATCCAAGACTGTTTCTTTCTTTTTTTTTTTTGAACTGGAGATTAAACCCAGGAGTGCTTAACCACTGAGCCACACCCCCAGCCTTTTTTTTGTATTTTAGAGACAGGGTCTCACTGAGTTGCTTAGAGCCTCTAAGATTATAGGTATACACCACTGCACCCAGCTCCAGACTGTTTCTTAACTGACTGTTTTGAGAGAAGGCAGGTTTATCAGTTGACTATAGCCCACCCTTATCTGGCTTAGTGCAAAAACCCCTTCCTCCTGCCTTGGGGTGTGGGGATTCACGTGTGTTATTGCTGCCCAAAGACACTCTCTGTCCTTAAGGCTCTGATAAATTCCCTTTGTGCACTATAGATCCTTCTGCCTCTGTTTTGGGTCTCACATCTCCTGCTGCCTTTGGCAGCTAGTATGCGTGCCCTTGGGACTGGGATTTTCTGAAATAGTATACGGACATCCATGCTTTTGTAGTATAAAACAATACTTTAAAGGACAAAGTACAAAATAAAACATAAATACCGACAGGCACCCTATTTGATTGGCCCAGCTCCGTGGACTTGTGTGACCTTCTCCCTGCAGGAACAGTCTCTGCAGGAGAGAAGACTACAGAAACCATCCTGAGGCCAAGTGAGGCTCAGGGAGACTGAGCAACTGTTGGAACCACACAGTCAGGCTGAACTTGGACCAGGGACCCAGCTTCCTGGATCCTGGTCCCATAGTTCCACAGCCACAGTTCATGATTTTATTTATTTATTTTTTTAAAGATTATAAACCTTTGGCTCAGAAGGTTGAGGCAGGAGGGTCCCAAATTCAAAGCCAGCCTCAGCAATTTAGAAAGGCCCTAAGCAACTTAGTAAGACCCTGTTTCAGAATAAAATTTTTAAAAAAGGGCTTGGGATGTGTGGCTCAGTGGTTAAGTGTCCCTGGGTTCAATCCATGGTACAAAAAAAAAAAAAGAGATCATAAACCTTTTTTACCAAGCCTAAATAATTTAATGAGAAAGGAGAACTGGGCCTTACATTATGTCGCATTATTCCTCATCTCTAAATAATATTATATTGCATTAGAAGACTAAATCACTAGCTTATAGTTTCCTGATTCCAGTTCTCTCTCCTTCCTTTTTCTCTCTCTTTTAATGACTTAACCACTTGTTTAAAATGTGCAGGTCAGTATTTGGTCTATTCATACTTGTCAAACAGATCTCCAGACCTTTTTTCATCTTGCAAATCTGAAACTCTGTACCATTGAACAGCCCCACGCCCCGCTCCCCGCTCCCTAGCCCCTGGTAACTTCCTATTCCATTGTCCACTTCCCTTACATTCACCTGATTACTACATCTTTCAGAGCACAGCTTTGTCAAATCCCAGGCTGGGAGCTCTCAGATCCTCTATGTTTTATTTCTAGTCAGATGACAGCTATTTTTTAGTTACAACAAATTTTCCTTTCCTCAATCCATGATGCTGCCATAAACCATGCACACAAAGAAGTTTTACCCTTAGATCTGAAAAATACCAGAAGGACCTGATCAGCAGAAGCTGGCAGAGAATCTTCTTTATGGTTTATACTCATAATCTGCACTTCAAAAATTTCTCTTAAAAATGCCTTTAATCTTTATTTTTAACTTGTCATACTTTACAGCTCTATCAACAACATTGTCAATTTAAGAAATCTGGATGTTCAAAAAACTTGGTGCTTTTAAGTGGCATTATCAATTAACTATAACAGTGGTGCTGTTATCTTTGTTAAAACTAAATGCAACCATTCATTTACATAAGTGGTAGCATTACAGATGCAGTAATTTTCCTAATTTTTAAAATTATCTAAAACTTGGTCATAACACATTTATTTATTAAGTTTTTTTTTTTTTTTTAATCCAGGGATTTAACTTGGGGTGTTTAACCACTGAGCCACATTCCCAGCCCTTTTTAAAATTTTCTATTTGAGACATCCAGATTTCTTAGGACCTAGCTAAATTGCTGAGGCTGGCTTTGAACTTGTGATCCTCCGTCCTCAGCCTCTTTAGCTGCTGGGATTACAGAAAGATATATATTTATAAAGCAAATGTTCTCAAATTTAAAAATGTTATTAGCAGGAACTGGGGTTATGGCTTGAGGAACTGGGTTTGATCCTCAGCACCACATAAAAATAAAATAAAGATATTGTATCCACTTAAAATTAAAAAAAATATTTTAAAAAAATGTTATTAATAGCTAAATTCTTGAATGTGAAGTTGTTTCATCTAGTAAGGTAGAAATAGCTTAATATTTTTGGTATCTGCTGTTCTTCCTTTCTTTCTTCATTAGATAAAATATATTCACCTGATGCCTCTCTCAGCAAGGCACGATACTTGATATCCAATGTTCTAAAATATACAAGAATTACCAAGAGCAAAGAAACCTCTCTCTCTCTCTTTTCCTGCTGGTACTGGAGATTGAATCCAGGGGTGCTTCACCACTGAGCTACATCCCAGCCTTTTCATTTTGAGACAGGGTCTCTCACTAAGTTGCTGAAGGTGGCCTCAAACGTGTGATCATCTTGCCTCAGTCTCCCAAGTTTCTGGGGTTACAGGTGTATACCACTGAGCCTAGCAAGAATGTCTCTTTGCTGCTGATTGAATAAACTCTGTGTCTATGCAAAGAAACCATTTAAAATAAATGCTAAGTGAATTATTTTATTTCTCAAGTCTGTACCTTCTCTCAATAAGTGAGATCAATATCCCCTTGATTGGACCAGACAGAAATCTCAAGATCCTCTGTGGCTCCTTCCTCCCCTTTGTCCACCATAAAAGAGTAGACCATACCTCTGAAACCACTCTGATCCACAGTCCACTTCTCTCCCCTCCACAGCCTCTATCAAGAGTCCAGTTCAAATCTGGACTCCTGCCGTGGCTTCCTAATTCTTCGGCCAGTAGTTTTCTTCCTCAGGTCCGTTCTCTAATCTCTGGTCTTTGCTCTTTCTAAGATGCAGACCTTACAATTTCACTTCCTTCCATAGGCCCAATTTCACCTCCTCAATCACACTGAAATGTTTCTGAAGAGACCAGCCTTTCTGCCTTAGGCACATTAACCAGATCCAGAACCATTCCTAGGAGAAGCCTGAAGATCCTGTTGACCAGGCATCCCCAGCCCCTTAGATAATAACAGTCATGACCAACACTACTCAGTAGACTGTTCCAAGTGCTTTCGGGGTAGTAACTCTTTTTACAAAATCAACAATAATAAATATTGCTGCCATTTATTGAGAGCCTCCTTTATATCCAAGCATAATATATCCCTTAGTTACCTCAGAGCACCCTCAGGGTAGGCATTACTGTCTCCACGGGAAAATGAGGAGAGAAAGAACTCGGTTTGCTTGAGGTCAGTCGAATGGTAAGGAACAAGATGTGAATCAACCTGGGGTCTGCCTGCCCTGCTCTCCACTCACCACCAGCATGGGATGCCTCACTGCACCCCGGAAGGCACAGATGCCACACCTGCAGTAGTGATGTATGTGCAAATTAACTGTAGCCACCTCAAGCAGGCTGCTTTGACTTATGACTTGGAGGGGAACAGGGGCTGACACTAGGTCAACAGTGTGTGGCTGCTTTAGTCTAGAGACAGCAGGTTCAGGAGTCCTACAACTTGTAGACTCAAAGGGTCAGGAACATGGAAAAATTTCTTATACTTCCTTTCTTTAAAGCTTTCTGGTGACTGCTTACACTCCTCAGAGGGGAAAGAAAACCCAGCAAATGGTGGGGGTTCAGAGAACCGTGTTAGCGCACAATGTCTGAAGGAGAAATTCTCATTCAGAGAGCTTGATTAACCACAGACTGATATTTTAGGAGGAAGTAGGCTAAAAAAAAATCTGCAACCCTGGCCTGTCATATGCTTAGTTTGTGAGAGAAAACCAGAGAAAGAGCTTCTGATTTCTTTAAATGGAAAAACCCAAATGGAAAAAAGCCCCCAGATGTTTTGTCTGAGTAAGTCCTCAGTGTATGTCATGGGGTGGATGCAATTGCTTTAGGCGCTGAATGAATCCTTACCTGCTTGTGCAAAGAAGGTTTCCTTGTCCTCTCCATTCATCCTTGGGTCCAGAGGAGATGGGAAGAGGAAGGAAGGGAGGTCTGTGGGCATGGCACACTGGGCACCCTTGCTAAGAGGAGAAAAACTTTTTTGGGAGCTCTGCTTGGTCACGTGCTGGTCGGCTGAGTCATCCTGGACCTATCAAGAGAGACAGCACTTCCGTCAGTAGGCTGGGTGGTTGGAGGGCATGTCCCTGTGGCCTCCGGCTGCTCGGGGGAGGGGGGGGAGGGCAGCCTGGCCTTCCTTTCATAAGAAGCTAATTAGATGCAATTTTTGCTTTGGCTCTTCTTGGTGTTACCAGATAAGCCCAGCTGCTAGCTCCCCACTACTTCTCAAGCAATCTAATAGGCTACTCAAACCAACCAGTGATATTATCCCAGGGTTAGGTAGTAACTAGCAAAGGGTGGTAGAAAGCAAAGGGTAGTAGTTCATTCATAAAATAAATAAATAAGCAGAAGCAAAGGAGCTAAGGGGAAAACATGTCAAGAGAAAAGAATTAATGGGATAAACTTGACAGGGTCCATTGATGTTGATGTGGAGCTAGGAATTACGGCCAGAGTTGTCTCTATTTATCTGGGAAGGAAGATTCCTTTAATAAGCACACTAAGGTAACTTCTGACCAGCTATTGACCCCAGCGCCCACTTTAATATGGGATTAACTTGTAGATGAAGCACCCCTTACTACATGTGGAAAATGGCAAACCCCAAAAGTAGTGAGACCTGGGAAAAGGGGAGTAAGAAGGAAAGCCATACATTGAGAGCACTGATCCTTTCCCAGTACATTCTTTCCTGGTGAATAAAACAAACCCTGAGGAAGAAGTGTCCGTCGAACCTGGAAAGGCAGTCTTTGGGAAGAGGTCAAAGCATTAATCCTTCTGTTACTGCTGTTCACCTGTGACGAGTCCTTGCTTCCCCGAATGCTGAAGTATAACACCAGAGAAGCACGCCGAGGCAAGTGTAGAGTGGAAAATAGAAGCTTATTAAAGGACAGCAGAAAAGACTTCTCCCCAGAGGAAGAAGGGGACCCAAAAGTTGGAATCCATGGAAGGGGGAGTCTTCCCTTTTTTATAGCTAAAGTCTTCTTTCAGCTTCCCCACACTCCTGTCCTTGGTTTTCTGTTATCTTGCAGTGATGGAATGCAGGTGGGAAGGCCAAAAGGTGGGCTGGAGGAGTAATCTGGGCAGAAAGGGCTGGGGCGGCTTCTGGATTAGCACCTCCCAGTTTGCTGGGAGCTGCTTCATTAACATTTCCTTAGGTTGGGCTCCAGGGCCTTGGGGACATTAACATTTCCACTTCCCCAAGTGCTGCTCTGCTTTCCTGGACTACATTCTCAATAATGGCCTCCATTTTATTTATCTTACTTATATTAGACTCAATTTACCTAACTACACTACCTACCTATCTTTAAATCTGGCTTCACTTCTGTAAAAACTTCTTTCCAGATACCAACCACTGACCCCAGGCTCTCCATCAGGCCAGTAAGATAAATCCCAGAAACTGACCACTGACCCTAGACTCCCTCCCATTTTGCCCTGTAAAAAAGACCCCAAATTCCTAAGCACTAAAACTGACCCCTTCACTGATTGATAGAACAAACTCCAAATTCCTGGGCACCCAAAGAAAACTGATATGCTCACTAGACCACCTCTCAGAATAACCTATAGAAGCCCAGGCCCTTTCTTTTTTTTTTTTGGGGGGGGGGCTCATTTTCTACCAGGAAAGTGGGTCCCACCATGGCGTCATTTCGTCCCTGCATCCCCTGCCCCTGAGTGAAACTTCTTTTCTGAATAAAGCTCTGAGCTGATTTGTGAAGTTTGCATTTGTCCTGATCTTTCTGCACTAATACCCCTAAATAGCATAGCCACCAAGACAGTTCCAGAGTGGACCAAGTAAAGTCAAAAAATCCACTTCCTGAAGTGAAGGAGGAGTTGAACACCTGATTGGCAAAGAGTATAGAAGGTGATTCCAGTTGTCCCAGTAAACATCAAACAGTAATAAACTTGGAGACAGCATTGTCTCCTTTGTCATTGTCTGCTCAGAGACAGCCCCTCCCCCTCCTTCCCTCCCCCTCCCCCTCCCCTCCTCCTCTTCTCTCTCTCTCTCTCTCTCTCTCTCTCTCTCTCTCTCTCTCTCTCTCTCTCTCTCTCTCTCTCATGCTCTCTGCTTAACCCTCTATAATAAAATTATCTTGCATGGCTCTTGGTGTCTGACTTTAAAATTTCTTTTATCAGAACATAAGAACCAAGCTTTAGAATTTCATTCCCTGTTTTCCTGTGACACCAGCAATTTATTTTCCATATTTGGGGGAAAAGTACCTAAGCTAATTTAGCTCTTCATCTATCACTTTCAAGCCAAAGCCCCTTTGTTTTCAGGTGCTTTGACTATGGGGTTCCACCTAGGTCCAGTAGAGACCACCGTGGTAACTCTATGTGCACTCTCCTAATAATAATTTGGAATTATCTAATAATTTGCTAGCAACCCCTTCAAAGTCCCTTCCAACCTGTGCAGTGAGGCATTTGCTTCTGATGCCAGCAAAGTTGGTTCCAGCTTTGGTTGAATGACAGACTGTCAAAGTTCCTGGTCATTCAAGGCCAAACCACTTAGGAGGACAGACGCTGGTTAAGCCATCTAGTCACCATTTGTGTGTTTTGGGGGTGTTGGTGTTTTAGGGAACAGTGGAACTAGAGAAGCACCCTAACTACACTCAGATCTGTTTCTTGGTTTTCTTTTCCAAGGTTGGTCCTTAATACCTGGGACTTTTTAATTGATGAATTCATATAAAAGAGGCTGAAGAAAGTGGAAAAAACTCCTGCTTGTCCCCAGAAGATTGAAGGAATTGCCAAGGAGGGAGATGCAGAGCAAAACCACCAGGCCCTGTAATGCCAGATTCGTGGGACCCCAATAGACCTCCAGGAGCCGAATCCAATGCAATCACACAAGAGTCTTTATTGCAAGCTTGAGCCTGGACTCACAACCGTTTCCAATGCAGCGGTCCCAGGGAATGAGTCCTGGTCCTTTGTTCAGTGAGATTTTATAGGTTTTGGGGGGATACACATCTCACAGCAAGTCACAACATCTCACAGCAAATCATTTCACACAACAGGAAAGTCAAACAACAACTCTTAACATTGATTAGCACATTCACTGGCGGGAACAAGTTGGGTAGGGGTAATTGGTTAGTACAAGAGGGGGATTCCTTTGAACTGATTGGTTTAAGCCACAAGGGGAGTACGTACTGAACTACATAGTTTCCCAACATGTTATCAACCACCATAAACTACATGGGGGTCATCTAGCATCCCAAGTATTTTTCCTGTCTCATGCCGATTGGTGGTTGCTAGGGGGTTGCTATAGGTCCTCACCTAGCCTGAGTCAGGGACACCTGGCACCCCAGATCTCTACTGTTATTTGCAGACAAACAACTCAGCAGGGTGGGTATATGCCTAGGAGTGCTCTGTGGGTTTTTCCAAGGACAAGGGTCATGCCCCCTTCCTTGGACAGGCTTTGCTCTGAGGTAGAGGCTGGTTTCTCAAAAATGGAGTCACATCAGTTTCTCATTCTCCCCTTTGTCTGGAAACTTGGGGACCAATCATGGTTCCCTCAATTGGAGGTTTATCTGGGCAGGCCCTACATCTTGGTAAACAGTCACCCTCAGGGGACAGTCTTCAACTTCCCAGACTCACTCAAAATTGACCTCCTAGATCCGACCTGACTCAATTTACCTATTTACACTGACTATCTATCTATTTCTGGCTTCAGCCCCAAGCCAGCTGTAGACCATATTATGCTCATATCCACTGAGTGCTGCCCATGGTCCTTCTTGCTTTTTTCTCCCACCTTCCCTTTCTCCCCCTTCCCCTTCCTTCATTCCTTTCCTCCTTTTCATAAAATCAAAACAAAAACTATTGGATAAATTAATTTATGTTTACGGTATCTACATATAACTTCAATTACAAGGAAAATCAAGTGGTTAGGAGATTAACTAAGTTAGACTGTTCCAACTCTTTTATGGGAAGAATCACTGTGTGAATAGCATTTTTTTTTTTTTTTTTGCTAAATTAGAAAGAAATGATATGGTTATGATCCATCTGTAGAAATCAGGTTATTTGCATTTGCAGAAAATCAGGGAGGCAAATTTGGAGGAGCAATTAAGAGCCACCTAGAACCTCTTCTATATGCCCGACTGCCTTCTCTGGACAGTAGGCGGTGGCAGATTTGGAAAACTAGGACTAGGAAAAAATCCAGAGCATAAATACCGTAAGAACACCAGACCAGGAGTTTCAAAGGCAAATAATGATTGTGGGACCAGATAGGAGATGTCAGTGAGTAAAGGTCCAGTAACTCTTCATGGTAACTATATTCATTTTGCGTATTAAACATGGAAGATTAGTCCTCACTTCTTCCAAGAATTGTATTTTTTTTTTCTTGAAATTCTTAAAGCTCTCATTATATCTCTTCTTTGGCCACTTTTTATAAATACATGGGAAAAGAAAAATGGTTCTCTACTATAAGGAAGAAACAGAAATGAGAGTATGGTGGTGGTAAGTGAAAATAAATACTCAGCCTCAGTGCTGGAGACAATAGGGAAAGGTGAGGATTGTGGAAAACTGGAGAATGCAGTGGCAATTAAGTGGACAGTAGCCATTCTCTTTTAGCAGATTACTTCTTGAGGAAGTATTGATACTGGTGTTGGGGGGGAACCTAATTATACCCTTTAGTTTCACTTGTTCTTAGTTGACTTAGAAATCACTAATTTTGGAGGCCAAACACCTGGACAATGCATTATTAGTCTCTCACTGACCTTGCTGTAGACAATACCTCTGGCATGTGGCTTATGATAATAATGTTTGCCTAAATACTAACTTAGGAACTTTAGGACTTGAAGACTGCTTTTGCTGAAAACACTGACTCTTCATTTGGACCTGCTGATGTCTGATAGGAATGGGATAAAAAGGAATCTCTGCCTTCACATTCTGTCTCCTTTGATGCCTATGATGGGTCGGAGTCTACTCAGCTCTTCATGTGGACATGTTGGACATTTGAGAAATGTCTTGTCCCAAATTATAATATAGAGATAATTGGTCCTAGACTTGTTTAGTCTCTCTTTCCTCCCTCTAGGGCTAAAGACACCTACCAACAGCCATTATTGGAAGTATAAGACCATGAAAGGAGTGAAAAGAGGTGGCCTTTGAGTTTCTGGAATGTCTCCACCTGTTCTCAGAAAAGACAAGAGGATTCCTCCCCTACATCAGCCTTTCCCTCTCCCTCATCATTCCTGCATCTGTGGGATGAGCTTCTGAACCTAGGTTTTGTAACAGTATGTCTTCAATACTGTCAGATATTCTAATATTTCAGAAGAAAAAGCTGGATATATAGATTTTATGAACTATATCCTGATTTTTAAATATTGGCGCAACACAAACACACACACACACAAACACCACACGGGTAAAATCAAACAGCTTTGTGGCTTTGCACTTATTGGGTTACACTTCTAGCTAGACAGTAAAGGTGTCCAATTTAAGCAAATATTCGGGAATCAGGCACCGCATAGCATCAGATCAAAGTGGGGCAGAGGGTAGAAGACAGGCAGGTAGTGAGGTGCAGAGGCTATGAAAGGGGGAGCAGTGGAGAATTCTGAACCCATCTGTGCCTCAGGAACAGGCTTTTTCTTCTAGCTGGAGCAAAACAAGCAATGGTTTCCCGGGCAACGTTCGGTCTGGCACAGTCTGGAAGCTCACGTGTTTTGGCAATGCTGCATCATTTCTTGATGGGCAGGTTTTGGCACGATTCCCCAGAGACTGCCAAACCAGGAATGGGAGCGGAGATGGTCTCAACTCCCTATTGAAGCACATTTCAACCCTTCTATTAAGTGCAAAGAGTTCTTAATGAGTTCTCCTCCTCTTTATGTTTGTAACAACTTGGAATCAGGTTCTCAAAACCTAAATGCCTCATAAGTATCTTTTAGGTGTTGTTTATATTTTATCTGTGGTGCTTATGGTGGATGAATATAGATAATTGGATACTTGTAACACCAATATATTGATACAATAATTGATCTGAGTGACTGCTTTCAGGTAGATGCTCAGGTTTATATAGATTACTCCTGAAAGATGAATTTAAAGATATCTGCTTCCTGGCTGGGGCTGTGGCTCAGTGGTAGCGCTCGCCTAGCATGTATGAGGCCCTGGGCTCGATCCTCAGCACCACATAAAAATAAAGAAACAAAATAAAGATATATATATATGATATTTACTTCCTGCTACTAAGGAGTCTCAAGAGGAAGGATCACTTGAGCCTGAGAGTTCACGGGCAGGTTGGGCAACCTAGCACATTCTTATCTCAAAACACAACACAAAACAACAACAAAAAGAACCCAAACAAACAAACACCCCCCCCCCCCAACAAATTTGCTTCCTTTGCTAAAAAATAATGATAATAAAATAGTGTTAGGGCAGTGCCAATAACTACCCTGTCTAAAAACCTTCTTTGGGTCCAGGTTGAAAGACCAGTCACCTTGATCATAATCACTGTCTTGCCTGCCAGGTGACCCTGGCATACAACACAAACCCTACAGGGCAAACAAAGTCATTAATGTGGTCAACTGTGCATGTGGTACCTGTCACCGAGGCCACACAGTTTCTTTTCATTGTGCAGTCCTGGATATCTGCCTGCCTCTTTCTTGTCTCTTAGCCCCTTCCACATCTGGTGACAAGTTCTCAAACATTAGGACCAGGGTTTTCTATAACACTTTTCATACAACTTCAAACAAATCAGTGTTTTCTAGAACCCTGGGGAAATAGAATTTAAATCAACAATTGGACCTTTCAATCCATATCACACATGTCCTGTTTTGTTCAACTGTCTCAATTTTTCTACTTACTTTTCAATGAGCTCAACTGAGATGGATCAGGTTATTGGTCTGATACAGCAGTGGCATGCTGTGGGCACATTATATCTTGACAGCAGCCAGGCATTTGCAAAGCCTTAGCATTATAGATAAGATGAAGACATTTGCATAGACTAGATAAGAGTGCATGTCAGTGTGATCAGAGTCATCCATATTCAGCATATCATTCAACTGTTTACTCAGCAAATATTTACTGGGTATTTATAGACTAGCACTGCTCTAGGTTCTGAAAAGAGGAACAAAAATGTTTCTTATTTATTTATTTTTTTGTAGAAGGTATCGGCAAGAAAATAGAAGCTTTAAATCAGGGACACACACACACACACACACACACACACACATAATTTTTAAGAAGGTAACTGTAGTCTTGAATGGAGAATAGATTGTTTATTCACCCAAAGCGCATATTGCCATATTAAAATAATTTCGGAATCTCATAGGTGAAACATGGCATATCACTATAGATGATGATACACCTAAACATTAATTTTCTATTTTTAGAACAAAAAAATTTTTAAGTTTACAGAAAAATTGAGTAGAAAGTACAGAGTTCTAATATACCTGCATTCGTCGGCTTTTTGTTGTGTGACAAAATGTGGGAGGCCAACCTTATGGGTGACTGAGTTACACTCCCCAGCTGGGTGCTGAGATGCTCAGTCACAGAAATGGGTGTGTCTTGCTACAGCCCCATGGGTGAAGCTATGCTCACCTGATCCTTTGTAATATAACCCCTTGCCCTGTTTAGGATGGAATCTTCCATGGAAGTGCCTTGTGTGTGTCCCCTTCTCTTACTGTGCCCTTGGGTGTGGCCTACCCAGGTGTCAGTCAACCTGCTGACAGTGGACATCATGAAGATAGACTCAGCCCCCTGAAACCTGACCCCTTGCCTCATTTGAATAGCTTCTCCTCAATAAAAGGGGTCAGCGCGTGTTCTCGCTCTCTCTCTTTCTGTGGACCCTTAACGTCAGAGGAGCCGTCACAGCAACCCCAAAGAAAAAAGTATTTGTGTCTCTTGTGTGGTTATTTCGTGCAGCCCAGTTAGCCCAGTTTAACTAGAGTTAAGCAACAAAATACCTGGGAAAACCAACTTAAAGGAGGAAAGACTTATTGTGGCTCGTGGTTTCAGTCCATAATCACTTGGCCTCAACACTGTGGGCTTGACGTGAGGCAGAACATCATGTTAGGGAGGGTGTGAGGGAGCAAAGCTGCTCATCTCATGGCAGTCAGAGAGAAAGAGGGAGGGGGAGAAGGGGACAAGACGTACCCTTCTAGGGCACACCCTCAATGACCAACTTCTCTAATAGACCTCACCTCCTGAATTTCCACCACCTCCCAACAATCCATTTGACTATGAAACCATCAATGAATTAATACATTGACAATATCAGAACCTATCATGATCCCACCACTTCCCCCAAACCCTACCTTCCAGATCCAATCCATTAAAAATACCCTTTCTTCTACTTCCCCCTCACATTCCTCTGTTATTCACATTCTGTATTAATTTGCTACAATGGATGAACCAATATTGATATATTAGTTAAAGTCCATAGTGTCTAGCAGTGTTCCCTCTTTGAGCTGTAAAGTTCTACAAGATTTTGACAACAAACGTCTCCACCATTACAGTTTCATACAGACTGGTATCAGTCCCTGTGTTCTACCTGCTCATCCCATCCTTCCTTCCTTCGCTACCATTGTTCTTTTCACTTTCTCTAGTTTGCCTTTTCTGGAATGTCATGAAGTTGGAGTCATACAGTATATAGACAGGCCCCAACTGAAGATAGTTTCACTTCGCAGTTTCTCAACATTATTGCGGTGCAGAATTGGTATACATGCAGTAGAAAGCATACTTCAAATTTTAAATTTTTTCCGGGGCTAGATATGTGGTACACCATTCCTTGTGATGATAAGCAGCAGCAAGAAGTTGCAATTTCTGGTCTGCCATGTGATCGGGAGAGTAAATAACCCATATCTAGGGTGTGGTGTTTGCTCAGCTATGATGTTCAGTAGGGGAAGGTAATACTAAGTGCATTCTTTTTTAAAAATTTTTTTTAATATATATATATATATATTTTTTAGTTTTTTGGCGGACACAACATCTTTGTTTGTATGTGGTGCTGAGGATCAAACCCTGGGCCGCACGCATGCCAGGCGAGCATGGTACTGCTTGAGCCACATCCCCAGCCCTTAAGTGCATTCTTGACTTACACTATTTTCAACTTCTGATGAGTTCATTGGGATATAACCCCACAGATAGTCCAAAGAGCATGACCTTTTTAAACTGACTTTCTTCACCTAGCAATAAGTATGAAAGGCTATACCATGCTTTTGCCTGATAGTTCATTTAATGTTATAATTAAATCATATTCCATTGTATGGAGGTACCATGATTTTTTTATTCATTCACCAGTGAAGGACATCTTGGTTGCTGCCAAGATTTAAAAATTGTGAAAGAACTGCTAAAAACTTTCAAATGTAGGACTTTGTGTAGCTAAAAATTTTCACTTCATCTGGGTAAATATCAAGGAATATGATAGCTGGATTTTATAGTAAGGCTATGTTTAGCTTTGTAAGAAACTACCCATCTGTCTTCTGAAGTGGTTGCACCATTTTGCATTCCTACCAGCAATGAATGAGAATTCCTGTTATTCCACATCCTCACCAGCATTTGGTGTTGTCAGTGATTTCAGTGATTTAGATTTTAATAGGGGTGTAATAGTATATCATTGCTTTAGTTTGTAATTCTCAAATGACATATGATGTTGAGCATCTTTTCATATGCTTATTTTCCAGCTTATATTGTCTATTTTCTTATTGTCTATCTTCTTCTTCTTCTTCTTTTTTTTTTTTTTTTTTGGTACCAGGGATTGAACTCAGGGACACTTAACCACTGAACCACATCCCCAGCCCTGTTTATCTTCTTTAGTGAGGTGTCTATTTAGTTCTTTTTTTTTCTCTTTTAATTTTTTTATTAGTTGCTCAAAACATTACAATGATCTTGACATATCATACATTTGATTCAAATGGGGTATGAATTCTTATTTTTCCACATGTACAGATTGCAGGATCACATTGGTTATATAGCCACGTTTATTTGGGTCTTTTGAATTTAAAAAAATTGGGTTGTTTGCTTTCTTATGGTTCAGTGTGAAGACATCTTTATATATTTTGGATAAAGTCATTAATATGTATTTTGCAAATCCCAGTCTGTGGCTTGCTTTTTATTCTTTTAACAGTATCTTTTGCAGGGTGGAGGCCTGTAATCTCAGAGGCTTGGGAGGCTGAGGCAGGAGGACCGCAGGTTCAAGGCCAGCCTCAGCAATTTAGGGAGGCCCTAAGCAACTTAGCAAAACCCTGTCCTCCCCCACCCCCACCCCCCAAAAAATAAAAGAAGGGCTGAGGATGTGGCTTGGTGGTTAAACATTCCTGGTTCCAGCCCCAGTATCACAAACCAATACCCCCAAAAAATTTCTTTTGCAGAGTAGAAGCTTTCAATATTAACAAAGTCCCATTTGTGATTTTCTCTCATGGATTATGCTTTTAGTATTGAAGTAAAGCTCATCACCAAATAGCTCATCACCTAGAATTTCTTTTATGTTATCTTTTAGAAGTTTTGTTAATTTTATATTTTACACTTAGGTCCATGATACATTTTGAGTTAACTTTTGTGAAATGTGTAAAGTCTGTGTTAATTTTTCTTTCTCTTTTTCTCTTTCCTTTCCTTCCTTCTTTTCTTTTTTAATGTGGATGTCCATTTGTTAAAAAATAAACAAACTATCCTTTTTCCATTGAATGGCACCTTCTCTTTTGTGGAAGATCAGTTGACTATATTTTTATAGGTCTATTTCTGGACTCTATTACCCTCCTTTGATCTATTTGTCTATTCTTTCATTAATATGCTATCTTGATCGTTACAGGTTTATGGCCAAGTCTTGAGGTTGCACAGTGTCTATCTTCCACCTCTGTTCTTCTTTAATATTATGTTGGCTGCTCTGTGATTTTTGCCTTTCCTTCTAAACTTTAGAATAAATTCGCTGATATTCACAAATAACTGGCTAGAATTTGGATTTCTATTGCACTGAATCTCTTCAAGGAAATGGTCCATTTCATGCAAGTTATCATATATGTGAGCATAGAGTTACTCCTAATATTGCTTTGTTATTCCTTTAACATCCATGGAATCAGTAATAATGACCCCTTTTTCATTTCTGATATCAGTAATTTCTGTTTTCTCTCATTTTGTATATTATTATATTTTAGCTATACTATTTTTATTATAAATGAGTGCAGATATATTTTTGTATACCTGTTTTATTTCTTTTCTAAGCTGCCAATTTATGTACTCTATTTTTCCATTCTATCTAAGGCTTACTGTATATTAAATGCAGCTAAACTTTTGACCTGTCATACATGCTGCACATGTTTTTATTCCAACTTCTGATTTTCCTATAATTTGATTTTTATATTTTCTTCTTACATAAGCTAAAAAGTCTTTCAGTATTTTTAAATTATTTTGTCCTTTGCTGTTGTGCTAAATAATACCTAAAGTTTATAGAGCATTTACTCTGTATCAGGTAAAATATAGAGTGATTTACCTCAATTAAACCTAGAGGTATTTTTATCTCCATTTTATGAATCAGAAAACTGAGGCACAAATAGGTTGAATATCCTGTTTAAGGTGGACACATCTGTGCCAGGCACAGTGGCATATGCCTGTAATCCCAGTGGCTTGGAAGGCTGAAGCAGGAGAATTGCAAGTTCAAAGCCAGCCTCAGCAAAAGCGAGGCACTAAGCAACTCAGTGAGACCCTGTCCCTAAATAAAATACAAAATAGGGCTGGGGATGTGGCTTAGTGGTAGGCTGCCCAGAGTTAAATCCCCAGAGACCCCTCTCCCCACAAAAAAAACGTGGGCACATCTAGTCAGTGGAAGGATTTGAAGGCAGACTTAGCCCCTAAATCCTACTGCCTCTTAGCAAAACACTCCATTTGAATATGATATTACTTACCCATGCTTACTGGCATGCTGTGCTTGGGGGAGTTTCTGTCTCTAAATGAATTCAGAAAGACAATCGGAAGAGGAAGGAAAGTAGGTGAAGGGAAAATAAATAAGCTTACATTTTTTTGTGTGTTTTACATATTTTAAAAAGTTATACTCATTACACGACTTCCAAAATGTCAAGATTTTCAAATTCTATAACATAATAGCTATATTTCATAATTTTTTAAAAGTTAAAAGAACTTCTTCAATTTGGAATAGGGTTGATGTTAACTGGTTTGACTGATGTAAAAGAAAATGAGGCTGATGGAATATTGGAAGATGTGGAAATAATTGCACAAGAGATAAAGAAAACGAAGCAGTTTTCTTTTATCAAAAAGGCAATTATAGATTGAATGTCCCTTAGAACCAGAGTGTTTTAGAGCTTGAATTTTTTCAGATCTCAGAATATTTGCATATGGGTACGTGGGGGGAAAGACAAGGAGAGAGAGACACACACAGGGAGGGAGGGGAAGGAGGGGGGAGAGAGAAAGAGATATCTGGGGGGGATGAGAGACCCAAATGTAAACATAACATTCATATGTGTTTCATATGCACCTTACATACATAGCCCAAAGGTGATTTTATATAATATCTTAAACAGTTTTGTGTAAGAAATGAGGTTTCATGATGTGGAATTCCTACTTGTGGCATCAAGTTGGCACTAAATTTGGATTTTGGATTTCCAGATTAGGGATGCTCAATCTGTATTAACTTCAAGAAAAAAAAAAAAAAAAGCAAGTGGTTCAAAAAGTCTAATCAGAGTGTACTATAACACTCTGTTGTGATTTCTGCCTGTATGGGCATAATGAAGTAAACAATGAATATTTAACTATACAAAAAAAAAAAGAAAGAAAAGAATTTAAAAAAACTGGATGAAAGGTCAGAAAGTGGAAAATAGAAAAAGAACAGACAGCTCTGCTAGACTCAGGCATGATTTTCCGAGACCTTCCTGACTTGCCTCCCTATCTGATCTCAAACTACCCTGGGGCTTCCGTGAGTAATCTTGTGTCTGGTGCTCACTGTAGCATGACACTTACAGGGACCACATCCTCCTTAACGTAATACCCACCCATCCTCTGCCCTACTAGCGTGTTGTGTTTGGGGGTAGTTTCTGTCTCTGGATTTAGAAAGATAATCAGAAGAGGAAAGAGGATGTCGAAGGGAAAAGAAATAAGCTTAAACCGCCAGTAGATGGAATTGAATTGTAAACATAATACAGAGAGGATATACTCATTCTCTCCTCGTCCTCATCTCATCCCTTGAGACATAGCTCTAACTTTTAGAATTCTTTCTAAAGACTGACTGTAAGAGACTAAAACACACTCCCACCCCCACAAGAACACATTTCCTCATTTAACAAGTTAAATATAGAATATTAATAAATAATTCACAACATTCAAAATGAAGACAATAACTTTAAGGGGAATAGTGACATGGGGGTCAATGGCCTTTTTCATACAATTTCATTTACTATCTGACTTAGACAGGTGGCACCTTTTTTATCCTCATCGAAAATCCAGGCCCTCTGTCTCTGCTTCTCTGATATAAGGTCTATTCTTTAAATAGCACATGGAGCTCCTACAGTGAGACTTTCTTCTTCACAGGTCATCTGGGAATATTAACGAGAGTACTTTATTCCAGGGCTCCCAGAGGGGCAGGAAATCTTAATATTCTGAGAAGCCTCATTGTTGAGAGTCTAAGCGTCTGCCAGAAATGATTGATGTCATTTGCTCTGAACAAATTTATCTTATGTTTGCAATAAAGTAGATATCCAAGGGACATTAATAGTTCTTAACTAGTTCCAATATCTGTAAAGAGTCACCCCCCCCCCGCACCCTGCTCCATGACAAGGTATGTTGTGGCAGATGCACCTGTTCCAGGAGATAGAGGGAAGTGATCTGAAGGATCCTGGCAGCCAGGGACAAATAGCCAGTTCTGCAGGGAGGTCTTAACATGACACCAAATTCCTTCCAGGTGGCAGAGCACATAAAACAACATGTGACATTTACTCAAGATCAAGATAGTAAGGAAGAAAACCAGGAATACACCTTATCGAGGGCCAGAACAAGGTAGAGCCCCAGCACGGGTGACGACTGAGCAATGAGAAGGGTTAAAAACAAAAACACAGGAAACAAAGTACAGCTGCCAGAATTGAAGAGAGAATGGCAGATACTCTGCAAAAACAAAACCAGGTGAGGTGCAATCTGAAAATATGAACTGCAAATGAAACTGAAATCTTGGAGACTGTCTGGTTGCCTCATATAATTTATAGGACTGGAGCAATGTGCTGATCCTCATGCTGAAATTTATGTCACAGGGTGAAGATATAATTCTAACTTTTTAAAAGACCATGATTTAAGCTACTCTGGGTTGAGAGGGTGGAAGTATGTCTTTGTCTCTAAGGAAGATCATAAGAAATGCTTGTGCTTAAGAGTCACCCATAGTTTTTAACCTTTTGTTTTAGGTGTCAACCAAAAGTCCAAATTCCCTAGCTCTCGTGATCCACATAGGTGAAGGCAGTAATCTGAATTAGGAGAGTGACTTGGAGGTGGGGGTAACAGATCATGAGTAAGAAAACATAGTGGTTCCCTGTTTTCTGGGCTGGTTTTGATAACTGAGTGGACAGTGCTGGCAGGAAAGGGGACTGTCTGATGCCTGGATGCAAAATTTGGTTCACTCTTCGAACTTGAGTCAATTACTTAACCTCTCTGAGTCATTATCTGCCAAAAAGGATAATTTTGCTTCTCAAAGTTATTGTGGGGACTAAATGAGACACAAACTTGAGAGTTTTATACCTTGGTGCTTATATTGAGTCTCTAGTAATTGCCGAGTCCTGGAGGAAGTGCTGAGAATAATAAATGCAACACAGCCTCTGAATTCAAAGTATTCTCTGTTAGCTGGAAGAGACATGCAAAAACAATTAACACAATACAATGCAAGAAGCACTAAAATATCAGCGTGCATAAGGTGTTAGAGGAGTCCAAAATAATGCACTCTGCTTACAAATGTGGAGCCACAGAAAGGCCTCTGGTGGATGAGGGAAAGAGGAATGGCCATGGGAGCTAGGCTTAAACAAATACAGTTTCTCAAAAATGACTTTCACTTGTGAACTTGGACACATTCATTTCTCTGGGTCTCAGTTTTCTCATCTGGGGATAATAGCACCCAGCTCAAGGAGGGATATTGAGGGTTAAGTGAAATAATGCATGAAAAATGTTCAGAACTGGGCCTGGTACACAGCAGATCTCTGTGCACATTAGCTGTTCTATTACCATTGTTCTCTTTGGAGAACTCAGGGAGTCATTCAGTTCTGCTGGATTCAAGGACATATCAAGGTCACAGCTAATAGTAGAGCCTAGACTAGGATTCAGGCTGCCAATTTTATGCTCCAAAATGGAAGTAGAGCTTTGTGTTCCTCCAACCCCACTTTTCTACTAAAGATGAAATGGAATCCTTTTGTGTAAAGTGGGTACTCCATTGAGTTTTTCCAAAAGAAAGTTTTGAATAAAGTCATTCGACATTTGAAGGAGCTCATATCTAAAAGGGTTACTTACTTCCAGGGAGATAGCCAGTCTGTATATATAGATTCACTTTTGCTAACTGAACAACTCAATTTTTTCCTAGGCTATATAGATTTCTCTTATTTCATACCTCTAGGCACCCAGTTCTCTGGAGGGTATTTAATTGACTTTCGTATCAAAGGAAAATAAAAGTAAACAGAATAAGTTCTGAAAGGAAACTGGCCACAGGACTGACCACTTGGACACACCAAAGACAAGCAAAGCAAGTTTATTGTCAGAAGCCTGACAGGCTGCCTCGCACAGGGAACAACAGCAATTTCCTTCTTAGAGTTTTCTTTTGTAAGCAAGGTCATGGTTAAGGGGAAAGGGACTCTGTTTGAGGTAGGGTTAGTCTTTGAGGTTGGCACAGCAGATGTACCTGATTTCACGAAAAGCAAGTTTCTATTTCTTTTTTTTTTTTTTTAATAATTTTTTTTTGAGAGGGAGAGAGGTGAGAGAGAGAGACAGAATTTTTAAATATTTATTTATTTATTTTTTAGTTCTGGGCGGACACAACATCTTTGTTGGTATGTGGTGCTGAGGATCGAACCCGGGCCGCACGCATGCCAGGCGAGCGCGCTACCGCTTGAGCCACATCCCCAGCCCCTGGCAATTATTTCTTAATAAGAAGAACGGTAGTTATAAAATGGGGGTGGGGGAAAGGAAGATGGCTGTAGTTGTGCCAACAAGTTTTACTTATAATCAACATTCAATTATTGTCTTATGGTTTAGAAGCTGTTTGCTGGCAGTTTGGAAAGTGATGAAAATGATTACACCGCATAGCCACCATTTGTGACATGGTTAAACAGATCTGTATGGAATGAGAAAACAATAATTTCAGAACAATGTAGAGATATTCCACAGCGACATGGGTGGCTGGATATATTCACACAAAGTGATGAGTTAAATTGGTGTTCTCTTGGACAGGAGAAAATGAGAATAAAAGAAGAGAAGGCAATTTTTTTTTTTTTTTGTAAAGACTGCACTAGGAGATCCGTATAGACTCTGGAGAAAGCGATTCCTGAGACTGCTCTAGAAAATGGTAATGGAGGTGGACTGGCAAAGAGAGAGGCAGGCAGTGGTTCTGCTTAGCATCACTAGATCTTAAAGATTCAAACGCCTGTGCTTAGGTTCCATCTCCCCAGAGATTCTGCTACCCTTGGGGGTGGGAAGCCCAGGTTTCCAGCTTTATGGATGCTCCCCCCGCCCCCCGATTCTAATGTGCAACCCAGGATGCAAACTTCAGTTCTTGACCAGATGGGAAATCTTTATAAGTCCTGTATAGAAAGAAACAGGCCTGTGGTGAGTGTTTCTTCTTCCTGACTATAATGAAAACATGGCTTTCTTGAGTTCGCCTAGGATAAGAGCAAAGAGAATACACTGGATTGTGAATATTGTGTTTGCCTGGGGAAGGTCAAGGTGAGGATTTGGGAGAGATTATCTGAGATCCAGTAGAAGGACTGCAGAATGCTAATGCAGGGTAATACAGCACCAAGAAGAAACCAAGAAATTTTAAGTAAAAATAGGGCGTCTCTGAGGAGCTTAATTAAATTATGGAGTTGTGTAGCTGGCAGAAAACCAAAGAGCAAAAGAAGTTTAAAACCTGCTCAGAGCTTTGGGGCTAGTGAGGGCGGGCTTGGTGGACCTTGTTTAACTTCAGCAACAGCTGTACATGGCATGGTCACGCTAGCCGTCTGTTTGTTGTGAAGATGAAATGGGACCGTCTGCAGGCAGCCACAGTTGATGGTACTCTTGTTATTTGAGAAGGATGAACATTCCCTAAGAATGAATTATAGTATCCCAGACTTGGGATTTGGGTGGCTGCATCCTAAGAGGGTTTCTCCAGAAAACTGGTACAGGCCTGGAGAGCCTTGGATCTCCAGTCCATAGGAAATCACTTAGTCTGTGGGGAACTGGAAGGAAGGCCTCACAGAGGGGGCCAGAGAAAAGGTCTGGAGGCCAAAGGAAGACTCTAGAGCAGGGAGGAAGTAGGTAGAAGAGATGAAACTGGGGTGAGGTCTGTACCCATTTTGGAGGCTGAGGCCCAGAAACTGGAGCCACACTGACATGGGCTTCCACTCGTTCCCTTTTATGAATCAATCAGCATCATGGAAAAGGATGGTAGAATAGACAACCTGAAAGATAATTGAATTTTACTCGTCATTTTTTTTCTTACATTCATCTTTTTTTTTTTTCTTTTTGGTTGCTAATTCCAACTCAGAATTACACGAGCTGATGCATGTGAAAATATTTTCTAAATTGCAAAATACCATGTGAATAAAGTTTAGCATTGTTTTTCTCTATTGAGCTTATATCTAGAGATTTCCTCAAATGATATTGAGCTAATTTGTGCACTCTGAGTAGGCTTCTGAGCACAGTGCATCATGGTGTGTGGGTTCCCGAGGAGGAGGAGGGCGACAAAAGGCAAGGGCAATGCTGGCCACGGCTGGAGGCAGCTCTTGCAGATCTCAGACCTGGGATTGTAGAAAGTTATGCCAAGGGCTTGCCTTCACATCCGCACATCCATGAGGGTTTGTGCCTGGAAGTTTCAAGGATGCACCTTTTGTAATAGGATTAGATGAAGTAAAAATGCTCAGCTGGAGAGAAACGAACATGGGATTCAAGCATTTGGCTCCCAGTCCACATTCATTAATTGTTTGCTGAAATGGAGATAAAGGTAAATATAGCACCACAAAGGGAAATGGCTTTGCAAATAAGGCCATGGCATATTGGACTCGATGTTTCTGGCTGCAGAAAGCTATGATACAAAGTGTCCAAGGCCACTCATTTATAAAATGAACTTTAAAGAATACTTTCATCATGAGGATCATGGTTGCTGTAATGATTTATTTAAGCAAGATTATATGTTTTTTCTCCAAAAAGGGCTGTCCCTTCTGGTAGGGACATGTTCATGGCACATCAGAATAGTGCTGCTCAGTCTGCCCTCTGCTCCCTGAGCTGTGCCCACTGGTGTGGGGATGCACCTGCGCAGAGGAAGGGATGTCTTTTTCCAGGTCACACCAAGGCACCCCATGGGGTAGTGGCAGCCCAGTCTCTGAAGGTCTGAAAACCCAATGCTTCTCTTCTACTTAGATCACTTATCAGGGTGACTTCTAGACCCTGGGTAGGAAACCAATAAGAAGAGCAAAGAAGTGAGACAGGGAAAGAGGGAGAGAGCAAGAGCAAGAGCCAGAGAGGGAGAGAGAGGGAGGATGTGTGGGGGGTTAGAGAATAAAACTCATAAAAATATCAGGTAGAAGAACTGGAAAATAACAACAAAGTGAGACAAATCACGAGGATTGGTAGGTCTTGAGGAACAGGAGGTGGCCCCCACATATTTCTGGTATTATGAGTAAACTTGAGGGAAAGTTCACAGTGACCTAATCTGCAGCCAAAATAAAATGAGGGCAAAACACAATACAGAGGCATATTGCAATCAGAAGTGAGTCTGACTCCTAAGTCCGACAATTGGATAACCAAGGCTAACCAAGGCTAGAAAGAGTCCATGTTTCCGGTAACAGGTTTGCTTTTAGGGAGAAGAGTCAGAGGAGGGTGCTTCAACCATCCTCTTCACTCCCATCTAGGCTCCCTTCCTCCTGGGCCCCCTCCAGCACCACAGTGAGGCTGGACGGCTGCAGCTTACCTTTCACATTTCCCTTTGGAGGACAAGAGCTGCTTTAGTGTTTGCATCTGCTGTTCCTAACTCTGAAGGTTCAGGAACACCTCCAGAGAAAGAAGCCCTTAACTCTGAGGAGCAATCTGGTCCTGAAACAACATAGGAAATGGCTCAGATTCTTTTCAGTTTCCTAGGATAGCAACATTAGCACAATAGAAAGAGGAATCACAATACCCAGGCATAAAATTTTACAGAGAGATAACAGATTAGCTCCAGGGATATGTGCTTTATGACTCCCAGTGTACCCCCCTGTTTCTCCACAGACCAGGAAGGCCTATGGCCAACACCCTTCCTGAATTCTTATCCCTACAGAGCATTTGGGTGGGACATTATGGATTCCTATGAACTCCAGCTAGGAAATTTATGACACTTTATTTTCCCATTCAGATTAGCCTTTAATAATTTCTTTACTGTCTCAATGTTTAATAGACCCTGATTGTGTTAGATGCTAGTCACACTAAAATACCTAGGGCATGGTAACGGTCCCTAGAGTCCTTACCAAGAGGAGATAGGCCTGTGCTATGGTTTAGATAAGTGTCCTTCAAAGGCCCATGTGTTAGAGTTGGCTGCCAACCGGTTAGCCCTATTGGGAGGTTGTAGAATCTTTAAGAGGCAAGACCTAATAAAAATCAGGTCGTCAAGGGCATGCACTTGAAGGGGATATTGAGACATTTGGTCCCTTTCTCTCTTTGCTTATAGAAAACCATGAGGTGGATAGAATTCCTCTATAATGTGCTCCCACTATGATATACTGTGCTGCCACAGAACCAAGTGACCATGGACTGAAATCTCTAAAACAGTGAGCCAAAATAGACCTTTCATTTTCATAAATTGATTATCTCAGGTATTTTGTCATAGCAATGGAAAGCTAATAATATATAATTTAATAAATGACATAAAATGTTATGGTATCCTATGTATACATCTGTTTGGGGAATAGAGAGGACACCAAGGAAGAAGAGGTGCTTCTTGACAGAACAAACTGGAAATAAACCAGCCTTGAGGTAGTCAAAAGATACAGGTAGATCAGTTGGCCTATTAAAATTCTGTTAGAGCAGGTGGGAAAAAAAACAGGCTCAGGTGGAACAGCCGCGTTTGGCTGGCATGTAGGAGGCAGATTCCAGTGGGAACATGACAATCCGGTAACCCATAAAGTCACAGTGCTATTGGGCAGAGCATAATACTTGGCCTCCATATGACAAGGCTGTAGTTCTTAGATATTCCTTTAATGAAGACAATTTAACATTTAAGAATTCCAGAACTAGGGATAGGGGTTTATCCATGGTACAGTGCTTGCCTAGTGTGCATAGTACATGAAGTGCTGATTCAATTCCCAGCACTGAGAAGGAAGGAGGGAAAGGAGGAAAGGAGGAAGGGGGGAAGGGAGGAAAGAGGGAGGGAGGGAAGAGAGATTGATGGATTCCAGAATTAGATATGGATTGTTCTTCCCACTTAAAAGTGCTCCTGAGAGGTGGATTTGTTAGGATGCTTATCTCTCATCTTAGCTGGGATAATAATACATTTAAAAGCACGGATTTTGGGTTTAACTATTTAAATTAAATAGTTGAAGATTAAAAACATGTCTTACTGCATCCATTGCTGCTTACCATTAAAACAGCATCCCTGTTTGCCCTCTTCTCTCACACATTCTGTTTTTTTAAAACTGGGTGGATAACTCCCTTGGAGCAGAAATGGGGGATTTTCTTTCTTTTTCCCCACAGTTTTTAGTTGTCGCATTATAGTCGTGCATACTTGCACTGTAACAATACACTTGGCCAATATCGCCCCCCAGCACTTTACCCCTGGAATGGGGGGATTCATCAGCACCAGGTTACTTCTCTTGCCTTTTCTCCTTTCTGAAATTTCCAACTCCTGACCTCAGTTCATTTTCACTCAGATTAATATCTGTCTCTTGGTTTTAGGTGATCCATGGTGTCTCCCCATGAGTGCTACCTCAGATTCCCTCAGCACGTCTAACTTCTTAGCTGGGATCCCTCTGCTTGGATCCTTTACCTAAACTCCTGAGTGCTTCTGGAGAATGTAAGGATCTCTTCTGAGATGAATCTCAAACACTGTTAGACAGCATTTCTAAATGTGGCCCACACAGCAGCACAGAAGTCCAGCTTCAATGTGACTGTCACTTCCAGCTGCTAGAGGCTCAGGTGGTGGGACAGATTCTTGATGGCAAGGAGAGTACCCTACCCCAGGCCTAGGGGACAGGTCTAATAACTCATGGGAATCTTCTTCTCTTTTGCCATTGATATTCTGTTTGGGGATCTGCCCAGTTCTTGCCAATGGAATATTTAAAAAAAACAAAAAGTCAGTTAGTTGGAGATGTTCTAAGTAAAGACAAGATGATGATGATGATGATGATGATGATGACAATGACGATGACAACCATGACAATGATGACGATTTTATAGTACTGGGGATTGAACCAAAGGCCTTGTAACTCAATAGTAGTGAGCTTGCGCACCCCTCCAGCCCTGTTCATTTTATTTTGAGAAATACACTTTTTTTTTTTTTTGGTAGTACATGGTGTTGAACCCAGGGCCTCATATATGCTAGGCAAGCATTCTACCACTGAGCTGTATCCTCAGCCATTTTTAAAATTTTTTTTTAAGAGGATGACTTTTTTTTTTCTTAATGTTTTCATTTATTTATTTATTTATTTTTCAGCAGATACAACATCTTTGTTTGTATGTGGTGCTGAGGATCGAACCCAGGCCGCACACATGCCAGGTGAGCACGCTACTGCTTGAGCCACATCCCCAGCCCCCCATTTTTAAATTTTGAAACAGGGTCTTACTAAATTGTCCAGGCTGACCTTGAACTTGAAATTCTCTGAGTAGCTGGAATTATAGGCATGTACCACTGTGTCCAGTTCATTTCTGTTTTATGTACTCCTTATACACAATAACATGAAGATAATTTTATGCAATATTTTAATGTGCCTGCATTTTTAAAAATATTTTTTTAGTTGTCAATGGACCTTAATTTATTTTATTTATATGCAGTGCTGAGAATTGAACCCAGTGCCTCACACATGCTATCACTCTACCACTGAGCCACAACCTCAGCCCCAATGTGCCTGCATTCTGACGGCCACCCATCAAGTGAAGTCAGATGTGGAATTTTCCACTAGTGACATCATACCCATAGCGGTCAAAAAGTTTCAGAATTTGGAGCATTTTGGATTTGGGGTTTTCAGATTAGAGACGCTCAATTGTTCCACAAACTGGGTGGCTTTCAACAAGAGAAATTTATTGTACCACAGGTCTGAAAGCCTGAATTCTAAATTAATGTGTTTTTAGGGTTGTGCTCCCTCTGAAATTTGTAGAGAGATCATCCTTCTTCGCCTCTTTCTACTTCCTATGGCTGCCAATTAAGGGATTTGGAGTAGACCACTCCAAAATATGCCACTCTCGCATATAAATTATTCTGAGCTTAAGGCAAATGAGAAAAATCAGATGCAGGATGAGTTCTTAGTCCCACTACCTACCTGAAAACAGAACATGAACTCCCTTGCTAAGGTTTCACCTTTGCTTCTGTACCAGGAACAGTGATAAGGTAAGTAACCTTATCACTGGACACAAGATGGCATCTAGCAGGACCTCTTCAAACAAATCCTATTAATTAGTTTTCCCCATACATTTACTGTCCCACAATTTGCTGACCCTAGTACTCAAGATAATTTAGTAAGTCATTTTCCTTTGTCTTGTCACTTCTCGACAAAATCATTCTTCGCTAAGTGCTAAATAAGTTCAAGTTCTAACGACCTCTATGAGTTACTTATCACCAAACACTCCTGCGTGTAAGTGTTCCTTTTCCTCATGTAAGCTTTCTCACCTGCAGGGCTCCACTGCAGAACCAAACATGGGAGAGAAAAAAAGACTTCTTCCCTTCTCCAAACCAGGAGTCCCTGGCATTCCTTGGCCTGAAGCTTCATCACTCCAGCCTCTGTCTTCACGTGGCTGTCCTCCCTCTGCTGTGTCTGTGCCTTCACACAGCATTCTCTTCTCTGTGCCTGTCTCTTGTCTACTCAGAAGAACGTTAGTTATTGGATTGGGGCCTACCCTAATGAACTACACCCTCATCTTCACTAATGACATCTGCAGAGACCCTGTTTCCAGATAAGGCCACATTTGCAGATTCCCAGAGTTAGTACCTTGACATATTTTGGGTGGGGGAGACACAATTCAATCCATCCCAAGGCCTTTTGTCCCTTCCCTTTCACCTCTCTGGAGCTATCTTGTGACTCTGAGGCTTCCAGTGTGAGGAAGAAGGTCTACAAGGTAAAGATGGTGGAAAGGAGGGGCTGGGGATGTGGCTCAAGCGGTAGCACGCTCGCTTGGCATGCATGCAGCCCTGGGTTCGATCCTCAGCGCCACGTACAAATAAAGATGTTGTGTCCGCAGAAAATTTAAAAAATATATATTAAAAAAATCTCTCTCTCTTTCTCTTTAAAAAAAAATAGTTGACTTGGAGTTAATTATTAAAAAAAAAAAAAAAAGATGGTCTAAAGGAAAGCTGGGGAAAGGCAGGAGTCCGAGCATCATTGCAGGCGAACTACTGCAGCAGCCACTAATCTCGAGGACTCTGGAATGTGGGAAAATGATCCCAAGTCATCCAATCCACTGCCAGGTACTTTTGTCACTTGAGGTCAAAAACATCCTGATGGACACACCAAATTTCCCCTAGTTCATAATAAAGTCAGAAAAATAGACAATACAATTTTCACAAATCTAAATTCATTCAATTTCTTTTTTTCTGATATTTGAATACCCAAAACATGGGAATGATGTAATATCCTTTATGAAATGATGGTTGGTGATTACAGATTGTCATTTGCTTTATAGTGTCCTGGCTTGGTGAAGAAAGGAAAGAAGCAGGGGAAAAAAAAAGATCTTAGAAATTTGTCTATCTGAAAATTAAAAAAAAAAATTTTTAGCTTATGATTTCCAAAATTCTGTGTTGAGAAGAATGCTGGCTGAACTTGCCCTGAAGGCCTAGAGCCCACAGTGTGCTTGAGCCGCTGGCAACAGCTCACAAGAGCAGATGGTTGAATTTCCAGGAAGCTGCTTGGCATCACCTTGGTAGCCTGAAATCCAACGTGGTGGGAGTATTTGCATCATGGAAATCTGCAAATGCTATAAATCACCTCTTAAGCTGGTTGTTCACTGCCTGGAACCTGCCTCTGCATGTATGGGTGGGGGGGCAAGCATGCCAGGTACAACTTGCATCACACAAGACACACATGACATTGATATGGACTTCATTGACCAATTCATAGATTCAAAATGAAAAGTGTTCTCAGTGCTGGTTTAGTCATTGGATGGTCCATTTCCCTCATGAATGCATCAGCTCTGTCTCAGCAGGAAACACATCATCTGTTCTAGTGACCAACATCCCACTGCCTAGCATAACTGAGGGGGTGCAGGGGGCCCCGCTATCCTAGGAGTCATTATCAGAGATTCCACAGCTATAGAACACTTTGGAAAGAAAATGCTGTTGGAACACAAAAATATTCAGCAGTGTAGACAGATGGGTCCCTGTCATCACGCGTACATATTCTAAGATGGCCAGGCAAGAAATCATCATTAACAAAGGCACTTTAATTTCAAGTAGTAAAAAATCACCAGTTGTGTTTTAAATAATTCACAGTAGTATGTTCAGTAAAACACTCATTCAATGGGTGGTTTGTAGGTGTTTAAAAATATGAAATGGTTCTGTAGCTAATAGATTTGGAAAATGTTGTTTAGCCCAAGCCAACTGGTTTCTTTATTGTGCAAGTTCTCAGAGCCTTTAATTTGATACTGAGGTGCTTGTGAATCTATTTCTACTTTTGAGGTGCATCACCTATAATAAGTGCTCCACAGAGCTATTTTAGGAAATATCAACACACTGTCACCCTAGATTTCTTAAAATGCTTCAACTAATTTTCTTGAGAGTCTTTTCTATTAGGTATTAAAGCAAAAATATATTAAGGAATTCCATTCCTAGGAAGTGAGAGATGGACAGTTCAGAATTTTTCTATGTGTTTTCAGTCCATTTCTTTACCTATATAGAATCACTATGACATACTCTCACTTGACTCTTAGAATTTTGGAGTACCCCAAATGTAGTTACTCTACTTCCCTGTATTGGCAAAAGTTTACTCCCTAATTGGGTAGTTAACACTCCCAAGGTATCAAATATTATTTATTCAAGACATTAACTTCCTGTATGTTAACCTTGTTTTTCAAATGACAGAGTAAAAATCATCCTTTCATTTATTACCAGAAAGAGAGCACCCTACTTCAACTGCTGACACCCATTCTAATTTAGCTTTCAGCTTTTAGGCAGAAGGAACCCCCATTCATCCCAATGAGACATTCCATTTGTGTTGACAGTCTCTGGAGTGAAACACATCATAGTCTTGTTTGTTTACATGTCCTTATTTTCTAACAACCTCACAAGGCAGCTGGATGTGTCTGCTCTGAAGGAAGTGTGACGTGGTGACCAAGAGCTGGGTTCTGGAGCCAGCGTGAGTATAAGTTCCAGCTCTGCCCTTACTACCACGTAGACTCGTGCAAGTTACTTAACCTCAGTTTTTCTCAACTGTGCAATGAGAATAATAACAGAAGTGTCTGCCTCTTGGGACAGGGAAAGCCTTAAAAAAATAAAAATAAAGCACACAATGTAGTATTTCTTTAACTTTAGCTCTCTTGCTTACAGAGATTCATTGCCTTGCACGTTTGAATTCTTCTAAGGCTTCTTTTTTTCTTATCCAACCAATTGAGATAAATAAATTCATTTCCTCCAGCATCTCCTCACCAGGAGGATCACCCAAGCTTTCAATCACTGCTACTGCTCTCTTCTGAGTTAGCTTCATGTTTCACTGCCTCTCTTCAGTTTAAGGATTTCTAATGGGGCTCAGTCCTCTGAAACATGCCTGCCTAGAGAAACAGAACTATTTGTGACTTCAAAATTACATCAATCTGTTCTTTGAAAAGGGTTGTGAAGCCTTCAGCCTTTCTGTTATCAGTGGGAGTGGACTATTATTAGCATCCAGCTCTGCTCTGATCTTGTTGGATTCAGTTCTGATTTTGAAGGGGGGAAATTACAGGATGTTTCTTGTGACAGAAGGGTGTAATGGTTGGTAATGATGTGTTGTCCCCTGTTTAGCACTGACAGAGAGTTGAGTTATTTTAATGTTTTTTTTTTTTTTTTCCCCAGTAGAGGAGACTAAATGAGACAGAAAAAATTTCCAAGTTTAAAAGAATTTAGAGATCCGGCATTCTTTCTAATACATATGGTTTTTCTATCTCATGGTACTCAATCAAGAAAATTCAGTTGAAAATACCTTAACTAACCAGAATCCAGCTCCCTGAAACGATGGCTTAAATAGTTGATTTTATATATATATATATATGTATATATATATATATATATATATATATATATATGGTTGCAACCACAATTTAGACCATAACAATTTCTACCTTTCCTTTCTCTCTTTTGTAGATATACATTAACAAGAGAATAAACTACATATTGTGTGTACATATATATGTACAGAGAGATATGTAGTTTATTCTCTTGTTAACGTATATCTACAAAAGAGAGAAAGGAAAGGTAAAAATTGTTATGGTCTAAATTGTGGTTGCAACCTCACGGTATGTAGGGGCACTTCATGAAGCAAATCAAAGCAAATTTTGGCAATGTTTCCATTTCTAAGTTATATCATCTAGGTACACATTTACATAACCAATTCTTTTCACAATTAAAAACTGATGGCAATGAATTTTTAATATCATCAGCACAAAGTCAGTCAATCTTCCATTCAGTTCCTGACACTGGTACAGTTGAGGTGCTTTCATCATTTCATGTTTTTTGTTCTTTATTTTTTAACAGTGGCAAGAGCCATAGGAAATATCTAACTGTTGCCAGACTATTGTTTGGAGTCTGAGCCTGATGTTCTTTGGCCTCGCCAACCCATAGAAGTTCCTGTGGCAATACTCCATCTTCTCAGGTGGTAACTTAGCAACCCCTCCCGCAGGGTCCCTATTTGTGTTGGGGACTCCCAAATGTGGGTACTTCCCATTGGCCTTATACAGGTCTGTCAAATGCAGTCCCTGATCTCTAGTTGCAACCTCCAGCCCCACCCCAGTCTGAGCTGAAGTTGGGTGCACATGTCAGAATCCTCATCTCTTTCCTCTCTTGGCATATTATCTCCAACTAAACTCTTTCCTCATCTCAGTCACAAAGCAGAAGCCTCCACATACACCCCCAGGGGCATATGGTTTAGTGTGAGGGTGATGGGGAGCACGTGAGGCAGTGGGGTGAGTGTGCACATGAGCAAAGCCTAACATCCTCGGTTCCCCCACAATCCATAGGTGTTTCTCAACTTACAATAAACCTGTAGTAAATCTAAAATACTGTAAGTTGAAAATGCATCTAATACACCTAAACTAGCAGATATTGAGCAACACAGCAGAGTGGGTGGTCAGTTCTTGACCCCGGTGATCTGTGCGGCTGCCTGGGAGCTGTGGCTCACAGCCACTGCACAACGTGGCAGGAGAGGGATGGACTACACCTCACTAGCCCACTAGAAGATTCAAATCCAAAGTTCACAGTCCAGTTTCCACTGACGGTGTATTACTTTCAAATGTCATAAAGCCAAACTATCATAAGTCAAATCGTCCTAAGTTGGGGACCACCTGTAATTTCCCTCAGTGCATCCTCTGGGTGGGCATTGCCCACCTGCCTTTCCAGTGCCTGGAATTAGTTATCCTTTGAGGCAATTCCTCCTTGCCCTAGATGAGTATTTGAGTCTGTGGGGCACCCTGTCACTGGGGAGCATCCCCTTTCTGCTCCTCCACCGTGAGGATGAAAAATTTAGCCTTAAGCTGCTCATTTTTTTCTCTAAGGCATCTCAGAGTTCGCAGGTGTGAATGCAGGTTGGACTGCTCAGTTTAATCAAAGGGAGAGACTTTTTATTTGCTTTCTCTCACTCTACTTCTTTCATTACTCAGCTACAATTGTATTTTCTTGCCATCTTCATTGGGAAGAGCTTTGATTTCTTGTTCAGAGAAAAAAAAATTAAACAATCTGTTTTTCTTCCTACTACTTCTCAATACTGGTCTGAATAGATGTGTAGGGTTTTCCCCCTGCTGATCAGTTCTTCAACATCAGCTGGGTGTCCTACACTTTAACTCAATCCTGACACTGGAGAGTGTGAGATTCCTACGGGTTAAGGGCTCAGTCCCATAAGACACCTGCCCTTCATATGCCAGTCGCAAGTAGTTGGTCCTCAGATGACCCACATCTGGCTATAAATCGGAGGTCCCCCATCCCTATTTAGGTTTTTTTTTTTTTTTTTTTTCCATCTGCCTAGGTTTTTAATTTTTTATGGCACATATTTTTATATTGCTGAACTCTTAACTAGTTATTATAACTGTTATTTTTTTTTATTGGTCGTTCATAACATTACATAGTTCTTAATACATCATATTACACGGTTTGATTCAAGTGGATTATGAACTCCCGCTTTTACCCCGTATACAAATTGCTGTATCACATCAGTTACCCTTCCATTGATTGACATATTGCCTTTCTAGTGTCTGATGTATTCTGCTGTCTGTCCTATTCTCTACTATCCCCCCTCCCCTCCCCTCCCCTCCCCTTTTCTCTCTCTACCCCTTCTACTGTAAATCATGTCTTCCATTTGTATTCTCTTGATTTACCCCTCCCTACCTCTTATATGACATTTTGTATAACCCTGAGGATCGCCTTCCATTTCCATGCAATTTCCCTTCTCACTCCCTTTCCCTCCCACCTCTCATCCCTGTTTACTGTAAATATTCTTCTCAAGCTCTTCGTCCCTACCCTGTCCTTGTTTACACCCCTTATATCAAAGGAGTCATTTGGTATTTGTTTTTTAAAGATTGACTAGCTTCACTTAGCATAATCTGCTCTAATGCCATCCATTTCCCTCCAAATTCTATAATTTTATCATTTTTTAATGCAGAGTAATACTCCATAGTGTATAAATGCCACATTTTTTTTTATCCATTCATCTATTGAAGGGCATCTAGGCTGGTTCCACAGTCTTGCTATCGTGAATTGAGCTGCTATGAACATCGATGTAGCAGTGTCCCTGTAGCATGCTCTTGTTAGGGCTTTAGGGAATAGACCGAGAAGGGGAATAGCTGGGTCAAATGGTGGTTCCATTCCCAGCTTTCCGAGAAATCTCCATACTGCTTTCCAAATTGGCTGCACCAATTTGCAGTCCCACCAGCAATGAACAAGAGTGCCCTTTTCCCCGAATCCTCTCCAGCACTTATTGTTGTTTGACTTCCTAATGGCTGCCAGTCTTACTGGAGTGAGATGGTATCTTAGGGTAGTTTTGATTTGCATTTCTCTGACTGCTAGCGATGGTGAGCATTTTTTCATGTACTTGTTGATTGATTGTATGTCCTCCTCTGAGAAGTGTCTGTTCAGGTCCTTGGCCCATTTATTGATTGGGTTATTTGTTATCTTATTGTCTAATTTTTTGAGTTCTTTGTATATTCTGGTTATTAGGGCTCTATCTGAAGTGTGTGGAGTAAAGATTTGTTCCCAGGATGTAGGCTCCCTATTTATCTCTCTTATTGTTTCTTTTGCTGAGAAAAAACTTTTTAGTTTGAGTAAGTCCCATTTGTTGATTCTATTTGTTAACTCTAGCGCTATGGGTGTCCTATTGAGGAATTTGGAGCCCGATCCCACAGCGTGTAGATCATAACCAACTTTTTCTTCTATCAGATGCCGTGTCTCTGATTTAATATCAAGCTCCTTGATCCATTTTGAGTTAACTTTTGTGCACGGCGAGAGATAGGGATTCAGATTCATTTTGGTGCAAATGGATTTCCAGTTTTCCCAGCACCATTTGTTGAAGATGCTATCCTTCCTCCATTGCATGCTTTTAGCCCCTTTATCAAATATAAGATAGTTGTAGTTTTGTGGATTGGTTACTGTGTCCTCTATTCTGTACCATTGGTCCACCCGCCTGTTTTGGTACCAGTACCATGCTGTTTTTGTTACTATTGCTCTGTAGTATAGTTTGAAGTCTGGTATCGCTATACCGCCTGATTCACACTTCCTGCTTAGTATTGTTTTTGCTATTCTGGGTCTTTTAGTATTCCATATGAATTTCATGATTCTTTTATCTATTTCTACAAGATATGCTGTTGGGATTTTGATTGGCATTGCATTGAACTTATAGAGAACTTTTGGTAATATCGCCATTTTGATGATGTTAGTTCTGCCTATCCATGAGCAGGGTATGTTTTTTCCATCTTCTAAGGTCTTCTTCTATGTCTTTCTTTAGGGTTCTGTAATTTTCATTGTATAAATCTTTCACCTCTTTTGTTAGGTTGATTCCCAAGTATTTTATTTTTTGGGGGGATATTGTGAATGGAGTAGTTGTCCTCATTTCCGTTTCAGAGGATTTGTCGCTGATATACAGGAATGCCTTTGATTTATGCGTGTTGATCTTATATCATGCCACTTTGCTGAATTCATTTATTAGCTCTAATAGCTTCTTTGTAGACCCTTTTGGGTCTGCTAGGTATAGAATCATATCATCTGCAAATAGTGATAATTTAAGTTCTTCTTTTCCTATTTTTATGCCTTTAATTTCTTTTGACTGTCTAATTGCTCTGGCCAGTGTTTCGAGGACTATGTTGAACAGAAGTGGTGAGAGAGGGCATCCCTGTCTTGTACCAGATCTTAGAGGGAATGCCTTCAATTTTTCTCCATTCAGAATGATGCTGGCCTGTGGCTTATCATAGATTGCTTTTACAATGTTGAGGTATGATCCTGTTATCCCTAATTTTTCTAGCGTTTTGAACATAAAGGGATGCTGTACTTTGTCGAATGCTTTTTCTGCATCTATTGAGATGATCATATGGTTCTTATTTTTAAGTCTATTGATGTGGTGAATAACATTTATTGATTTCCGTATATTAAACCAGCCTTGCATCCCAGGGATGAATCCTACTTGATCCTGATGTATAATTTTTTTGATATGTATTTGAATCCGATTCGCCAGAATTTTATTGAGGATTTTTGCGTCAAGGTTCATTAGAGATATTGGTCTGTAGTTTTCCTTCTTTGATGTGTCTTTGTCTGGTTTCGGAATCAGGGTGATGTTGGCCTCGTAGAATGAATTTGGAAGTTCTCCCTCTTTTTCTATTTCCTGAAATAGCTTGAAAAGTATTGGTGTTAGTTCCTCTTTAAAGGTTTTGTAAAACTCTGCTGTATACCCATCCGGTCCTGGGCTTTTCTTAGTTGGTAGTCTTTTGATGGTTTCTTCTATTTCCTCTATTGTTATTGGTCTGTTTAGGTTGTCTATATCCTCCTGGCTCAATCTGGGCAGATCATAGGACTCAAGGAATTTATCTATGCCTTCACTATCTTCTATTTTATTGGAGTATAAGGATTCAAAGTAATTTCTGATTATCTTCTGTATTTCTGAAGTGTCTGTTGTGATATTGTCTTTTTCATCCCGTATGCTAGTAATTTGGGTTCTCTCTCTTCTTCTCTTCGTTAGCATGGCTAAGGGTCTGTCAATTTTATTTATTTTTTCAAAGAACCAGCTTTTAGTTTTGTCAATTTTTTCAATCGTTTCTTTTGTTTCAATTTCATTAATTTCAGCTCTGATTTTAATTATTTCTTGCCTTCTACTTCTTTTGCTGTTGTTTTGCTCTTCTTTTTCTAGGATTTTGAGATGAAGTATGAGATCATTTATTTGTTGGTTTTTTCTTTTTTTGAGGAATGAACTCCAAGCAATGAATTTTCCTCTTAGAACTGCTTTCAATGTGTCCCATAGATTCCGATATGTTGTGTCTGTGTTTTCATTTAACTCTAGGAATTTTTTAATTTCCTCCTTGATGTCTTCTAAAACCCATTGATCACTCAGCAACCTATTGTTCATTCTCCAGGTGATGCTTGCTTTTTCCTTTCTTCTTTTATCATTGATTTTCAGTTTCATTCCATTATGATCAGATAAGATGCATGGTATTATCTCTACCCCTTTGTATTGTCTAAGAGTTGCCCTGTGACATAGTATATGGTCTATTTTTGAGAAGGTTCCATGTGCTGCTGAGAAAAAAGTGTAGCTACTTGATGTTGGGTGGTATAGTCTATATATGTCAATTAAGTCTAGGTTGTTAATTGTGTTATTGAGTTCTATAGTTTCCTTATTTAACTTTTGTTTGGAAGATCTGTCCAGTGGTGAGAGAGGTGTGTTGAAGTCTCCCATGATTATTGTATGTTGGTCTATTAGACTCTTGAACTTGAGAAGAGTTTGCTTGATGAATACAGCTGCACCATTATTTGGGGCATATATATTTATGATTGTTATGTCTTGTTGGTGTATGGTTCCCTTGAGCAGTATGAAGTGTCCTTCTATATCCCTTTTGATTAGCTTTGGCTTGAAATCTATTTTATTAGATATGAGTATGGACACTCCTGCTTGTTTCCGTGGTCCATATGAGTGATATGATTTTTCCCAACCTTTCACCTTCAGTCTATGTATATCTTTTCCTATCAAATGCGTCTCCTGTAGACAGCATATTGTTGGGTCTTGTTTTTTGATCCATTCTACTAGCCTGTGTCTCTTAATTGGTGAGTTTAAGCCATTAACATTTAGGGTTATTATTGAGATATGGTTTGTTCTTCTATCCATATTTGTTTATTGATGTTACTAAACCTGATTTGTTATCCTCTTTGACTACTTTCCCCCCTTTACTGTCCTACCTCCCATTGTTGGTTTTCAATGTTGTTTTCCATTTCCTCTTCCTGTAATGTTTTGCCAAGGATTTTTTGAAGAGATGGTTTTCTAGCTGCGAATTCTTTTAACTTTTGTTTATTGTGGAAGGTTTTAATTTCATCTTCTAACCTGAAGCTTAATTTCGCCGGATACACGATTCTTGGTTGGAGCCCATTGTCTTTCAGTGTTTGAAATATGTTATTCCAGGATCTTCTAGCTTTCAGAGTCTGTGTTGAGAGATCAGCTGTTATCCTGATTGGTTTACCCCTAAATGTAATCTGCTTTCTTTCTCTTGCAGCTTTTAAAATTCTCTCCTTATTCTGTATGTTGGACATCTTCATTATAATGTGTCTAGGTGTGGATCTCTTATGATTTTGCACATTCGGCGTCCTGTAGGCTTCTAGGATTTGGGATTCTGTCTCAATCTTCAATTCTGGGAAGTTTTCTCGTATTATTTCACTGAATAGACTGTTTATTCCTTTGGAATGGAGCTCTGTGCCTTCCTGTATCCCAATGACTCTTAAATTTGGTCTTTTGATATTGTCCCATAATTCTTGGATGTTCTGCTCATGGTTTCTTAGCAGACTTGCTGAGCTGTCTATGTTCTTTTCCAGTTGAAATACTTTGTCTTCATTGTCTGATGTTCTCTCTTCTAAGTGATCTACTCTGCTGGTAGTATTCTCAATTGAGTTTTTAAGTTGGTTTATTGTTTCCTGCATTTCTAGAATTTCAATTTGTTTGTTTTTTATTACCTCTATCTCCCTGTGAAATTGATCTTTTACTTCCTGGATTTGTTTATCAATGTGATCTTTCATTGTCTGATTTTGCTGTCTCATGTCTTCCTTGAGACTCCAGATCATCTGAAGCATATATATCCTGAACTCTTTATCTGATATTCCATCTGTTGCAGCTATTACCTCTTCTAAAGTTGAGTTGACCTGCATTGCTTGTGGTCCTTTCTTTCCTTGTCTTTTCATACTGCTCGAGTTTCTTTCTGCTTGGTGCAACTGTTGTGTTTTGAAATTTACCCCCTATTTATTTATGTTGCTCTTGTATACTTGAAAAGTCTCCCTTGCAGGTGCGGGCGGCGGCTGTGCCCCTACTCCAATTGGGGTGACGTGTCTACCACGCTGGCGGCTCTCTGGGCCTGTTCCGGGAGTGGAAGGCGGCTCTGCTCTGTCCCTATTCCAATTGGGGTGTCGTGACTACAATGCTGGCAGGTCGCTGGGCCTGTTCCGGGCGTGGGCGGTGGGCTTGGCTGGCGGGATTCCACCTAATGGCAGTCCCTAACCTCCCTGCTTGCTAATTAATGGCTTCTCTGAGGCGCCACGCCTTCTGTAGCTGCGGGGCAGGCCGCGCGAATCAGTTGGCCTGGATCTCCGGGGTCCTGCTGCTGGCTGTTTTGATGTTGCAAGCTGTTGGAGAGTGGTGGTATATTCTTCAGCTTTCCCGGATGGTGGCCGCTGACTGCCTGGATGGAGTGTCCGCTGTTTTGATGTTGCACTCTGAAGGAGAGTGGCGGTGTATCCTTCAGCTTTCCCGGATGGTGGCCGCTGACTGCCTCCTATTTAGGTTTTAACATTTTCTAGAGTAGCTCACAGGATTCAGGAAAATAGCTCATAACAGTTGCCAACTTATTATAAAGGGTCTTTTGTAAGAAATGAACAGCCATGTGGAAGAGATGCATAGGGCAAGGTATGGGGGAAGAGGCATGATGTTTCCATGTCATTTCTGGGCAGGCCACCTTCCCAATATCTTCCTGTGTTCAGCAACCCAGAAGCTCTCTGAACCCCGGAGCTCAGGGATTTTATGGAGCCTTCATCATGTTGGCATGATTATTACCTCAATCTTTAGTCTCTCCTCCCCAGGGGATGGGGTTGGTGTTGATGTTTCTCAGCTCCTAATCATGGCTTGATCTTCCTGGTGACCAGCCCCTATCCAGGAACCCAGCAAGAGCTACCTCATTAGAGCAAAAACCACTCCTGTCACCCAGCAGTTTCCAAGGGGGTTAGGCACTCTGTGCCAGGAACCAGAGATGAAGACTGCCGGGTTTCTGTTCTCGCCACTAAAAGGCTCAGGGGTCACTCCAGTTGAACTGGGCTGACTGGGCTGTGCAAAATAACCACACAGGAGACACAAATACCTTTTACATTGGGATCGCTGTGACAGCTCCTCTGACCTTAAGGGTCTGCAGGAACACTGACCCCTTTTATTGAGGAGAAGCTATTCAAATGAGGCAAGGGGCCAGGTTTCAAGGGGCTGAGTCTATCTTCATGATGTCCACTGTCAGCAGGTTGACTGACACCTGGGTAGGCCACACCCAAGGGCACAGTAAGAGGAGGGGACACACACAAGGCACTCCCATGGAAGATTCTATCCTAAACAGGGCAAGGGGTTATATTACAAAGGAACAGGTGAGCATAGCTCCACCCATGGGGCTGTAGCAAGACACACCCATGCACAAGACACCATCCCTCAACCCAAGAAGGGTGGGGAAAGCTCTGCCACATTTCTGTGACTGAGCACCTCAGTACCCAGCCGGGGAGTGTGACTCAGTCACGTGCAAGGTTGGTCTCCCACAGAAGACCAAATATATATTTCTTATTAGAAGTCATGATATCATGCTTCTTTTCTTTATTGTTGTCCCGGTTTTAGCAGGTCTGAAATCCAGCTACATTTTAAGAAGGAAAGCACTGAGCAATAATTTTTAAAGAAATGTTGGCTAAGACAAGCCATCATCAAGAGGAGCAAATACATAGGTTTCTTAATCTCATACTATACATTATACATTAGAAAAAAATTCTGTACATTAGAAATTGCTACAAACCAACTTTAAAAAATCATTATAATATTCCAATAATGAGCAAATAAATTAATAATGATGTTTGGTTCCTTTAGAAAAAAGTCTTGAAATAATTTAATTATGAAGATACTGTGCAAGTTAATATCAATTTAGCATCTCAAATAAATATGAGAGGCCAAGAGTGGATAAATACTTTTACACTGAAGTTGTTTTTGTTGCTCATAGATTGGAGGCATTTGTCTACTTTTTGTTTAGTATATTATGATATTTAAAAAATTAAATTAAATATTTATCATTATCAGATAGATACATATTTTAACTATAAATATTTTACTCAAATAACAATTTAGTTTTTCCACAACTTGTGATTCAGTTTTTCCATGCTAAACACCAGAAAGTGCAGAATAACAGAAATTTGAGAAATTTTTAAAGAACACACACACACACACACACACACACCACCAGGGATTGAACCCAGAGGGGCTTAACCTGTGAGCCATATCCCCAGCCCTTTTTCATATTTTATTTAGAGACGGGGACTTGCTCAGTTGCTTAGGGCCTTGCTAAATTGCTGAGGCTGGCTTTGAACTCGTGATCCTCCTGCTTCAGCTTCCCCACCCACTGGGATTACAGGTGTGCACTACCACACCTGGCTTAAAGAATCATATCATATTTAAAATAATTATATTATGTGTTTACTATGAAGATATATAAGCATATATGGTATATAGCTATTTAGTTGCAAATGCTATAAGGAACAACAAGCATATGTTTGAGGGGAATCTACAACTCTTCTGGTGGTTGGTTTCTTCCACCTGCCATAATTGTGGTCCAGGGACTGGCAGCACTGGTGGCACCTTTGAGCTTGTTAGAGTTGCTCATACTTAGGCTAGGGGTGCAGTCTGAAGCTAGAGAACTTGCCAATCATGCTAGAGGACCTGGGTTCAATCCCAAGTACTGCATGAGAAAAGAAGGAAGGAAGAAAAGGCATTGAAGATGGCTGAGTTTGAATCTACAGTTTGAAAGCTCCCAGTGATCCTCATACAGCTTAAAGTCTGAGGAAGCCATGATTTAAGCCTTAAATGGCTTAAGGCTCTCAGACAGATGGAGGGAGAGAAAACAACCTTCATAGTAGGAGCTCTGAGCAAGACAGAATTGCTACTTGAGAGAGGCAACAATCTGAACAGGGGTTTTGGGGGGAAGTGCAATTAAGGGTATTGCTTTAAATACTTAAAAAAAAAAAAAGTCCCTTAGCAGGGATTCATTGCTGTTTTACAGATTGAATTAATTCCTCTCTGGTCTCTGGCTTCTTGTCTTATCATGATCTCTCCCTGTCTTATGTGCTTCCACCACAATGCCATCTGCCATGTCATAAGATAGCCAGAAGGTGCTCGCCAGAGGATGAACAGATGGGGCTGTCCAAACTTGGACTCCAAGCCTCCAAAACTGTGAGCTAATTGAACGTTTTTCTCTATGAAGTACCAGCTTCAGGTATTTTGTTATAACAACAGAAAATGGACTAATATATTAGTCCAGAAACCTGTATGGCATGAAGAAGGGAAGGTAACTACCATGGAATGAGGAGTTTAGTAGGACCACCAATTAACAGGAAAACTGGGAAATGCAGATTACCTTGAACAAAACAGCAAAATAAATTAACTAATTTGCTGCGCCCCTCCCCTGACTCAGGCAATGGCAAGGCCCTACTGAGGTGGATGGCGCAAGGCGTCCATCCTCTGGAGGAGCGCAGTATGTTTCTGGGAATGGGCTCATTTGTTTTTGTATTCCTTTAATAAGTATAGTTGCAATTTCTCATATGACCATTAAGTATGAAGGAAAAAACATGACTTTCCCAATTAATGCAACTACTTCTAAAGCATAGATCTGTTTGCTCTAAATGCAATGATTCAGCTGTGGAGTGTAAATTGTTAATGTCTAATGAAAAACTCCCTGTATTCCTTTCAAGGAAGTTTTTGAGAAATTAAATTAAAATCTAGAGAAGAAAAATTAATGTTAAGAAGACAGATTAGTGCTTAGTACTGGGCAACTTGTTCTTGTTCCTGTGCACAATGGTTTGTGCTCTTACTTTTGTTTGATTAAAAGTAATAACAAGTCAACCACTTACTGTAACCATGGCACCCGTTCCAGTCAGTAAGTCAAGAAAGAATAGTCAAGGTATAGGCCAATAGTTTGGGACATTTGTAACTATTATTAAAAGTTAACTAAGCAGAAACAGCTCAAAGCAAAATGCAAACTGAAAGTACAAATGCTTGCTTATGCATAAGCCATAATTCTATTCTAATTGTAACTACGTAATATTTTGTTTCTTTGAATAATGATTTCCGATTTGTAACCACAAAGTACTGTAAGCCTGCCAAAATGAAAAGTATATATGATCAACTTCACAAGTAAAGATTGGGATCAACACCTTCACTTTGGTGTCTGTGTTGTTTCTCCACCCCCTCTTTCGCGGACTCCTCACCATCCATTTGTCTCCTGAGACCCCCTGTTGGAGCTGGTCTCTGATACTAATTGAAATTAAAAAGTGAAAAGAAAGCAAGTCCAAAAGTAAACATTAAGCAATAAAAAAGCTGTTATACTTTATATGAATGAGCTAAATTTTTCTGTTGAAAAATGGAAATTGACAGTTGAGTTAGATAACAAATATAACAGAACTCAGAAATATATTCTTTTTAATGCTTAAAAGAAGTGATTTTTTAAAAAAGATTAAAGAATAAAGAAATGAACAAAGAGATATCACAAAAGAAATTAGAAATCAATGTTAATACCAGATAAGAAAGAACTTAAGTTTCAAAAACCAATGAAGGTCAAAATGAGCATTATATAATGACTAAAAGAATATAATTTATGTAAAAGATATACCAGTCATTATCTTGTATGTGTTAAAAAAAAGTAGTAGCTACATATATAAACTGTTAGAAATTCAAGGAGAATTTCATTAAAAGTACAATTAAAATTAATGTTTTAAGCCAGACACAGTGGCACATGAATTAATTCTAGCTACCTGGAAGGCTGAGGCAGGATGAACACAAGTTCCAGGTAACTTAGTAAGACTTGTCTCAAAATAAAATTAAAAAGGGCTGGGGATATAGCTTAGTGTCAGAGTGCACCTGTGTTCAGTCCCCAGTATCAAAATAATAATAATAATAATTATTATTATATTATTATTTTAGTCAGCTTTTCTGCCACTGTCACCTAAAGACTCAACCAAAACAACCGTAGAGGAGGAAAGGTTTATTGAGGGCTCACAGTTTCAGAGGTCTCAGTCCATAGAAGACCGGCTCCATTCCTGGGGGCTCAAGTGAGGTTGAACATCATGGTGGAAGAGTGTGGCAGAAGGAAGCAGCTCACATGGAGATCAGAAAGCAGAGAGTTCGCCACTTACCAGATACAAATACATACCCCAAAGCCAAGCCGCCAATGAACCATTTCCTCCAGCCACACTCCAGCTGCCTCCAGTTACCACTCAGTTAATCCCACCAGGGATTAATTCACGGATTAGGTTAAGGCTATAACCCAATCATTTTTCTTCCAAATCTTCTTGCATTGTCCCACTCCTAAGCTATTGGAGGACACCTCACATCCAAACCATAACAATAATAATGATAAAAATTCATTCAGAACCATTCCAATCTAGTGTGTGAAGGGGGAAGAATTAGTTATAATAATAAACAGAAACTAAACAGTAAAGTTATCCAAACATACTACCCTGAAATATGGTGCCGTTGCATATTGGATATTTTAAGCTGAAGGAATCTGAGAAATGGCAGGTGCAGGAAGGGTCCTCTGACCTTCCTTCCTCCCCTGAAACAGGACAGAGGACACTCCTGTGAGAGACACCCTCCCTACACCGAGAGGGAAGGAACATCCCCATCTCCAAAGCCTGCAAGATAGGACTTGATGAGGGGCCTGCAAACAGGCCTGGCTAAGTGTCCTTCAGTTAATGACTCTGACCTCAAACCTCCCTCATGCTATCTTACTTTTCTATGACTCTCCACTTTTCATCAAATCTAGTAGAAAAACACTCAGGTCTAACTGCTTCCTGGGGCCTTCATTTCCTCATAAAGATTTCTGTATTATATTGTTGTAGGGACAAAGGGGGCAAGGCACCAAAGATAGCAGGAAACAGTTTTATTTGGCTACAGCCAGGTTCAGAGGGTACAGCCTTTGCTGTAACCAATCAATCCCCTGAACCCCGAGTTCAGGGAGTTTCAGAGTTTTATACTCAGTATGAAAGGGGAGGGGCTCAGAAGTTCACAGTCTGCAGAAGTTCACATAAAAGCAGCTTTTTCTTTCATTGTTCTGGGCAAGTTAACTCTTCAAGGACAACACCTGAGAAGGGGGAAGCTTCTGCTCCCCTTTCTTTCTTCCCCTTGCCAGCTGTTACCATGGAGCCCAATTGTAATTTATCTTAAAAATGTAGACATCTCTGTGAAGCCCAGCTCAAGGCCAGAGGCCTTGTTTGCACATTTCTTCAAAGTACTATACTGTTTACGTTTGTGAAAAGTAGTAAGGGGGTGTCCAGCACCTGGAGTGCTGGTATCTTCTCAGCCAGTGGCCAAGTAAACAGGGCAACATGAAAATAGGAAGTTTATCTACATTGGACTCTTTCACAGAGACTCTTTTGCTGACAGTCCTAAAATCAGCCATGGTGAAAAGGGCCTTTCTGTGGAGAAAGGGGGTGCCACTTCAATATAGTACTTGTATTAATTTTTTTTTTTAAGAGAGAGAGAGAGAGAGAGAGAGAGAGAGAGAGAGAGAGAAAGAGAATTTTAATATTTATTTTTCAGTTTTCGGTGGACACAACATCTTTGTTGGTATGTGGTGCTGAGGATCAAACCCGGGCCGCACGCATGCCAGGCGAGTGCGCTACTGCTTGAGCCACATCCCCAGCCCCTGTATTAAAATTTTTTGATTGAGATGAGCAGAACATTAATTTCAGGTGTTTTAATTTTTTTTTCCTTTTAATTAGAATGGGTTGTAAATCACTTACTGTCACAACTATGGCCAGTTGCCATTCAACTATATTAAATTATAGACCGTGGCCGTTGATATGTTTCTGAGGCAAGCTAAGTTTCTACACATCTATTCTTTATTTTTTTTTCTTTTCTTTTTTTTTTTTTAAAGAGAGAGTGAGAGAGAGGGAGAGAGAGAGAAGAGAGAGAATTTTAATATTTATTTTTTAGTTCTCGGCGGACACAACATCTTTGTTGGTATGTGGTGCTGAGGATCGAACCCGGGCCGCACGCATGCCAGGCGAGCGCGCTACCGCTTGAGCCACATCCCCAGCCCCAACACATCTATTCTTTAATTGGTTTAGTTCAAGTTTTTGGCGGGATAGGTTAAAACAAACTAACAAAGCCGAACACTAGTTAAAGGTCGTAAAGACAGACTTTATTCAGTAACTATTGCAGTAGGAAAAAAGAAAGGTGGAGCTGGGGCTGGAGCTCAGTGGCAAAGCACTTGCCTCACACATGTGAGGCACTGGGTTTGATCCTCAGCACCACATAAAAATAAATAAAATAAAGATGTGGGGAAAAAAAAGATTTAAATCCGAGAGAGAGAGAGAGAGAGAGAGAGAGAGGTGTCAATATAGAACTGAGCTCAACTCCAGTCCATATGGAAGTATCTGAGCATTTTAAAGGGAGAATGAAGGGAGGGAGGGGAAATGACAGGAGGTTCAAGCAGAATCAGGCAAGTGGAAAATTACAAAAGTCAGGTATGGCGGTTGGTTGATGTAATTAGAGCATCTGGATTTGTTAACAGACACTTATTAAAGTTAGGCTTCTACCCTCCCACAGAGACAGGAGACAGGAGCCCTATCTGCAGGTGTTGGCCAGAACAAAGAGTAAATTCTTTTGACAGCCTTGAGATTTTCCAGGCCTGATTTAGAGGGATGGGTTGACCCTGAGACATGGCCTTGAGCTGTCAAAAACCATGCTAGTGTTTAAATCTCAATGTATGTATGTGTAGAGGGTGGGGAGTGAGGAAGAAATCAGTTGTGATGAGAGGAAGGAGAATTCTCACATGTAACCCAAAGAAATAAAGCTACAATAATGATGTTAATATGTACAGCTGTTGCCAAATGACTCTACTTTGTCATTAAATTTAAATTTTCATTTGCTAATATAAAGTCAGATTTTTATTGCTCATGACTTTTTAATTTAAGAGGACTAATTGGCATATCATGCCTCAGTAGCCCCTGAAGACATTCCTAAATAACATAATAATATGCACAATAATGTATATGTTATGCTCCAAATGATTGCCTTAAGCGAGCCTTCTGGAACAACTTTTTTGAAACAGAGAAGCAAAATTTTGTGAGCATGTAACTCAGTCAACTTTGTCCAACTTTAGATTGTGATAATAAATTCAAGAAGTTAGTCATAAAAAAACCTATATAAATAAGCCCTTGAACAAGTAAATACAGGATGGAATGAAAGTATTCTCACTGGAGCTGTTAAAAGAATACGTGTCAAATTAGTTCTCAAAATATTTGCCTGATGCACACAAACTCTTTGGAAATGTATGTGTGAAAATGCGAAAACCTTCATAAAGCTGACAAAAATGAAAAGCAATTCTAGTGAAAGTGCCCATCATTCATTCATTATTGTCACCAAATGGTTTTATCTTTGCAGTCATAGGCAGTACTATGTGCAACAATCTGCTCTAGGAAAATGGGATAAATGTTTTGCTACATCAATGCAAGTTGAAGGTCCAATGGGCAGGGGTAATCATCTTAGAACAAACCACATTTGGGCTCAGAAGATGCCAGTAGGTCAAGATGACAATTGGATGAAATAGTCCTACATGAAGATTAACAAACTCATAGCCAAATATTTGGCCTGGCACATAGTAGGCATTCACATAAGCAGAGTCTTTAAATGTATAGTTTTGCCACACATCAATAAAACATGTAAGATGTTGAGTGTTATTTATATTTCAACCAGTTGGGTCATCCCCATATAAGCCTCTTTCTTAAAGAGATGGCAAAAGGGAAGACACTCAGCTTGTTCAATCACAAATAAGCCATGTCATTAACATCATCCTTTCTCATTGTTACATACATTTCATTTAATTTAATTGGAGATTGACAGAACCAAATCTCCCCTCTAAAAAATATAGCTGAGACCCAAGAAATAAGCCGGAATGTCCTTTGAACTGTTAACTGAAGCTCCTAGAGTCAGTGCCAGCAGGTTTAAAGCCTTTGTCTCAGAAGAACCCTCAGGTCCCAAATCAAAGCTTATTTAATCTCATTTAGCACAGGACTTAATTTTGTTTATTTGGTTTCTATGTCAACCAGCAAGGAGGATTTCATACAATGCTAATTTCCTTGGGTAGAATTTTAAAGCAAGCACGCATCCCACATTGGAGTTTGGCCTTTCCTTTTATCCTCAGTCTTATCTCAGCACTTCCTCTCTCCCTAGTTTTTTTTATACCTCTGTCTCCTTTTTCAGGGCAGGTAGTTTACTATGTCTTATTAATAAAATATTCCTCTTTACTTCTACTTTTTTTTTGAATTTTAATATTTATCTTTTTTTTTTTTTTAGTTTTCGGCGGACACAACATCTTCGTTTGCATGTGGTGCTGAGGATCGAACCTGGGCCGCACGCATGCCAGGCGAGCGTGCTGGTGCTTGAGCCACATCCCCAGCCCTCCTCTTTACTTCTAAATCCTTCTGAAAACCTTGAAGTCTAGGCATAGAACAAATGCACATTAAGCATGATGAATCAAAATCGGAGAATTAGAAGTTCTTTTGGAAACAGCAAGAAGTCACATATAGAGGCTGATAGTGTAGGAAGACACAAAATCAAAGGACCAACATAGGAGAAAACCCAGTCACCGAGAGCAGTTCAGTGTAGGGATGAAGAGCTCCACAGGCATCCTAAGTTCATGAGAACAGCAGGGAGATACAGAGGGCTGCAGTACCTAGTGCTCCAAATGACCACGCTGAATCATCAGACGGGTTTCAATGATGAGCTTTGTGATTGGTTTACAGAGGGGGACAGGGATGAGATAACTATTCACCTTTAAATTGTCAACTATGTTTCCTTTTGATAAAACGGGTGATGCTAGGGCACAGTAAATGGGGCATGCTTGTAGACTGTTGGAAGTTGTGTGAACAATTTAGGAACAAGTCTTAATAACAAGGTCAGATACTTACAAAGCTTTTGTGGTACAAAGATGATCATTACAATATTCTTATTTTTAATTTTTTGATATTTATTTATTTATTGGGGGTACTGGGGATTGAACCAAGGAATGGTTTACCCCTGAACTACATCCCCAGTGTTAGTTGCAAAGCAGGCTGACCGAATGTTAGCTGCAGGGTGGGCTGAACACTCGACCCTCACCCGTCTGGTTCCTTATCGCTTGTTTGCCTCAAGTTTGAACACTCAACTCCACTCAAGGCTGAACACTCAACCCCCATCCATCTGGTGCAACGGAAACCCACATCTGACCCCTGCTCCGTCTGCCTGAAGGCAGAAGATGACACCCTTAGCAACTACTGTATGATCCAATCACTGTACACCAACAGGCAGCTTGCAGGGCCAAAGACCCCATTAGATTTTGGCTATAAAAACTCTCTCCTGCTGGGCCCCCATCTCTTACTCTCTTTTTCTTCTCTCTCTCATACTCTCTCACCCCCTCTCCCCTCTTTCTCTCTTTCTTCTCTCTCTTACCACCCCCCTTACTTTGCGCTCTCTCTCTCTCTCTCTCTTTCTTCTCTTTCTCACTGCTGCAACACTGGTCGCCCCCAGTGGTCTCTTTCCTTTCACCCAGTCCTTTTTATTTTTATTTTGAGACAGGGTATTGCTAAGTTGCTTACACCCTCCCTAATTTGCTGAGGCTGGTCTTGAACTATTCCTGCCTCAGTCTTCTAAGTCACTGGAGTTACAAGCCTGTGCCACCACACCCAGCTAATCATTGCAGTATTAATATATACTATGAAAATCACCAACAATAGAGGAATATTATTCAACATATATATTTTTTTAATTTAAATTAGAGAATTCTGGGAAGGCAAGAGCCTTTCTCTCCATCTTGATAACAATGATACTGATAGACTTTACCTGATTAAATAGAACCCTTCAGTCCATTGAAAGCTTGCAACTTCCAGGGGAAGTTGGATGAACAAATGTACATTAAGCACAATGAGTGGATGGCAAATTGGAGTTAATATCTATAAATTTCAGTTCTTAACACAGTAGCTGTTCCCCATACCCAAAGCTCCATGGTGGGTAGGTGAGTATTTTTGGAGCAGATTACACACAGTCTGCAGGTGCCAAGATAAGCAAAGCATCCTCTGTCCTCCATATACTGGGAATCCATGCTCCGAGAACTGATAGATGTTTCTGATCACAGAGGTGCAGACAAAAAGGAAGACAACCACTGTTGTTGTACCTCTCCTAATTATTGCAAGTCCCTCTCATTCCAGTTGTAGTGACTTCCAGAGATTTGAAGTTAATACCTACCCCCCGACACCTTTTTAGAAGTCAGATATCAGAGACCAGTACATTCAAAAGCAACCACATATATGGGAAATTAAGCAACTATGCATGTTCAAGGAAAGACATAGTCTCAAGAAAAGACTTGAGGAGATCTTAAGCTTATGCCTCATGCTTAACTTTGATACAGAGACTGCCTACAACAATAAAAAAATAAATAAATAAAACAATAACAAAAATATCAAACCCTGCAGAGGGCAGTAGGAAATCTGATTTCCAGTTACTACATTATTCAATTCAAATGTCTTGTTATCAACAAAAAATCATAAGGTACACAAGCAAACATGAAAATATGAGCTATTCAGAGGAATAATAACATCAAATAACAACAAATAACATCAATAACAACAAATCAACATCAATAACAACAAATCAACATAAACTATCCCTGGAAAAGTCCTTATGACAAGTCTAATAGATAAAAACTTTAAAACCACTGCCTTTTAGATTAGTTAGAATTAAAAGATATGGAGAAAGTCAAGAGAAATAATGTATAAACAAAATGGAAATATCAATGAAAAAATAGGCAACCTAAAAAGAAACCAAAAAGAAATTCTAGAACTCAAAAATATAACTGAAATGAAAATTCACTAGAGAGATTTGAAAGCATATTTGATCAAATGGAAGAAAGAATCAGTAAACTTGAAGATTGGATAATGAAAATTATCAAGACTGAGGAACAGAAAGTACAACATACTTATGGTAGCAGTCTAAGAAAAAAAGGAGAGAAAATATTTGAAGAAAAAATGAGTGAAAACTTCCCAAATCTGAAGAAAGACATGGATATAGACATTTGAAAAACTGAACTAACTCCAAAGAAGATGAACTCAAAGAAACTCACATTAATGCTCATTAAATCAAACTTTGGAAAAACAAAGAATCTTGAAAGCATTAAGAAAAAAGTGACTTGTCATACAAGAAATCCTCAATAAGATTTTTCAGTAGACATAACTTTCCAATGTTCCGACATGAATACGCGGCCAGTGTAACTCCACATCATGTACAACCACAAGAATGGGAAGTTATACCCCACGTATGTATAATATGTCAAAATACACTCTACTGTCATGTGTAACTAAAAAAGAATAAATAAACAAATGAAGATTATCAGTAGATTTCTTATCTGAAGCCTGAAAAGATTGAGTCAATATATTCAAAAGGCTAAGAGGAAGAAAGAAAAGAAAACAAACAAACAAAAAACCCCAATCAAACAAAAATCCTATATCTGGTAAAACTGTCTTCAAAAGTAAGGAAGAAGCTAAGACATTTCCAGATAAACAAAAGTTGAGGGAATTCGTCAGTAGTAAAGCATGTGCTTAGCTGAGTTCAATTTCCATCAGAAAATAAATCAAAAAGAAAGAAAAAGAAAATGCTCAAGGATATTCTGCACAGTGAAATGAAAGGGCCCTAGGTAGTAACTTGAAGACATATAAAGAAAGATCTCAATAAAGGTAAATACATGGGCAAATACAAAAGCTAGTATTATTATAACAAGGGTTTATAATTCCACTTGTTTCTACATTATATAATAAATTAATACATGAAAAAGCTTTGGCCTAAGAGATAACACTATATAACTTTGGCTTGTCATTCTTCATTTTGTTTTCCAAATCATTTAAGGGACTAATGTGTTAAAATTCTAATTCATATATTTGGACACAAATATTTCAAGATGTCATTTTGTGACATCTTTGTATCAGCCAAATAACATAGAAGACTGCCAAAATTCAACAACAAAAACCAAGCAGTCTAATCCAAATCAGCCAAAGATTTGAATAAGCATTTCTCCAAAGAAGATATACAAACAGTAGACACATGAAAGAAATGCTCAACATCACTAATCACTAGGAAAATACAAATCAAACCATCAAGGAGATAGTACCTATCAGGATAGCAGCTACAAAAATTAAAACAAGGCTAGCAGGTATAGCTTAGTGGTAGAACATGTGCTTAGCATTCATAAAGTTCTAGATTCAATCTCCAGAACCACAAACAAAACAAAACAGAAAATAACAACTGTTTTAAGACTGGAGAATTTGGAACACTTGTACATTGTTGATGAAAAGGATAAAAGGATACAGCTGCTATGGAAAACAGTATACTGTGGGCAAAAATTAAAGATAGAATAACCATATGATTCAGCAGTTATATTTCTGGGTATATAACCAAGAGAATTTAAAGCAGAGCATCAAAGGAATATTTATACACCTATGTTCGTAGCAGCATTTTTCACGATAACTAAAACATGAAAGTAACTCAAGTATCCATTGACAGATGAATGGATAAGCTATCTTACCTTGGGCCCAGTGCAATGGAATTGAACTACCACGGACTAAACCTCTGAACCTTGAGCCAAAATAACCTTTTCCTCCCCTAAGTTGTTCTTGACAGGTATTTTGGTCACAGTGATAAAAAGCTGACTAATACATGCTGTTAGGGAGATGGATGATTGTACAGAGATGGTGATGGTCACACATTACACATTATTTAATATCACTGAGCTGTACACTTAGAAAGCTGTACATGGGAGCTGTCCATGTTTCCATGGTTAAGATGGGGAATTTTATGATATATGCTTTTATCACAAAACAATTTGAAAATTAGTTAAATTAGAGCTGGGCCTGTTAAAGCCAGCCAGTAATCCCAGAGACTCAGGAGGCCAAGAAGGGAGAATTATGAATTTGAAGCCAGCCTCAGGAACTTAAGGAAATCCAGAATCAAAATAAAAAATAAAATGAACTGGGAATATAGAACCCTCAGGGCTAGAGTGCCCCTGGGGTTCATTCCCCAGTATTAGAAAAAAAAATATAAACAAAAGAATGTTAAATTAGAATGTTTCATATGATATAAATGTATAAATGCACATTAAATGGGTATTTGTGAAAGGATATAGTCTGACATTAGTAGTGGATGGTAGGATCACAGGTGGTTTTTATTTTGATCTTTATAATGCTGTTTCCCCAATTTTCATCAATGGATATGAATTAATTTTATGAGAAACAATAAAGGATTTTGCGTGTATTTAAGGATACGCTTTACCTACATGGAAGTTCATTTATGTGAGAAGCCCATTCCTTGATCATACTGTGTTAGACAATATCCTCTGTGTGCCTGATGTTTGTTGGGCCCTGAGTATTCAAAGATAAAAGTCATGATTCCTATTCTCAGGGAGCTTAGACTCTATGAGAAGACAAGTTTCACTATAATGTTTATTGAGCATTCACTGATGTAAGCATTTTACTTCGGTTTTGTCATTTAACCCCCACAGTAAATCTGGGGACTAGATCTCATGATTATTCTCCTTTGGCATGGTGGGAAACAGAAGCTTAGAGAAGTCAAGTGATTTGCTCAAGTTGACACATGGAAGAAATAAAACAGGCAGACCTGCTCCAGATAGTCTTTACCAAGACTGCTCAAACAACTGTAATCGAGGTGGCGTGTGCTGAGATAGAGGTAAATAGAGTGTTAGTGGAGCTTAATCTATACTTCGTGGAGGAAAGGATGGGGAAGGCATCTTGGAGGAGATGGCATCTTCACAGAACTGAACACGCACAGTGGTTAGAGTAAGGCAAGGAGCTCAAGGGGGTTGGGGCAGAAGCAACCATTTGTTGCTCAGAGGTCCAAGACACCACAGCACACTCAATCAATGAGCCTGGTGTAGTATGATGGAGCCAGAGGACCAGGAGGCACGATGACCTTGGGGACCAGGTGCAAAGCTGGAACCTCATCACAAAGAGATACATTTGCTTCATCCAGTGGAATTGTGCAAAATGAAAATCTATCCATTCTGCACTGTGGAGTAAGAGAAAGGGTTAAGCAGGCTTTAAAATCCCCATCCCTGTTTGACTGATTACTGCCATGGTAACCCAGCAGAAGCCAACACTTGTCAAGGCCTCTTCTTTGGATACAATAATAAATAGTGATAAAAACATTACCTCAGGGCTTTGTATTTTTGCCATCACTTAAAATTCTGTTCCTGACTATGGTGAAGACTTAAAAGAAAAATAAAAAAGTAGATTTTAAATAATGTACTAGAAATACTTCATGCATATGCTGTAAGAATTCAAAGCTCCAACATTTCAGGCACTTGAAAGGCTAAAAACCTTATCAAGGCAGAGTTCAGAAAGGGCTTTCTCCCTCTTAAGAAGACTCCACAGAAGGTAAACAATGACGAGGCACCTTGCAGCTTCACAAAGCATTAGCCCCATTTGTCTATAATGGTCTCTGGGCAGGGGAGAGCCACCTCTCACCCCCCTTTCATTTTTGATTTCAGTTGAAAGAGAGGAGCTGGGTCTCACAATTGTTGCTGTGTGATGGGTGGAAACTCGTTTCTAAAACAATGCACAAATATTTAGATTTAGTACCATTCTCAAAGCCACTCTCAACTCTGGCAGCTTCTTCAAAGAAAGCAGTTCCTAGAGTACTTGGAAGCATCTCAGCTTTGAAGAGAGACCTGGCTCCATTCAAATCACGGTTCTTGCACATGACAGCATCGCCTATCCTACCCTCCTAACCTCCAGCTCAGCTTCTTGCTTGTAAGATGGGGATTTATACCTCTTCCTTGCAGCCTAGTTGAAAGGACTGCAGATAACGAATGCAAATGTGACAGGGACATAGCATGTCTTCAACATCGTGGTCACAAACTCAAAGTATAACAGGGATCATGAAACGCTGTGAAATGGTCCAGGCAAAAAAAGTCTGCAATCCCTGATTTACATATCAGATTCCTTCTGTTCTAAGAGCTGTCAGGTTTTAATATCCCTGAAACGGGAATGTGTCTCACAGCAGGTGATGTTTTATAATTTCATAGTGATTTTTTTTCTTTCTTAGTTAATCCTAGAATAACAGAGCACCTTACAATGGAGGAAATCTTACATTGGATGAAATAGGGTAGTTCCTTCCAGCATATGGAACACTTTATTTTGGTTACAGGCCAACATAAAAAAGGAGCCAAATCCTATTCCTGTTCAATAAATCTGACAGAAAAGATAAGATTCATGGCAAGTACTCATCTCATCTTTCTGAACTGTTGCAACCTGGCAACACATCTGTTCCTAAGAGAAGGCACGTCAGAATCATCCAGCGACTCAGGCTCCCGTGTGATCCATGCCACCTGGCCCCACCTTCCCATATCTCCTCAACCTTCTCCTCCCCACTAAATGGGTTCCTGCTAAAGCAAAACCAAACCAAAAATAATTAAGTTCAGATTTTCAAAGCTATTTCTAAAATAGAATCAGGCAAGAATGTAATGAATGTAATTTTTCAGGCTTGTAGAAAATGTACTGATCACAACAGCAAGTCTTATTGTTGGGGGAGACAGTAGGGAGCTGTTCAGAGAGACAGGTACTTGTGACCCTGGAGCTGCTGGTGTCACCTATTTAGTATCAGGAAGAATACACACACACACACACACACACACACACACATTATCCTTTTATCCTTTAGGTAGCAGATTCTGATTTTAAAATGGGCTAAGAGGTACTTGCCTAAAGAATCTATTTACAAGGACACTAAAATATCATCAGATATCACAAATCAGGAATATAATTCCAGTTAATTCTGGTTTTTGAAAGCAACTCTGCATGGTGACTAAAACATAAGTTAGGTCCTGTACCCAATAAAGAAGACATTTGCTGTTAGGAGAAATAGTTTAAAACGAAACAAAATAAAATCCCAACTCTTTTATGTGCTAAACCTGTTTCAAATGAATATTTTTGTGGTCCTCATGAGTATCACTTCCAGTACAGACCACTGATCCTATAAATTCTGTACCTGAAATTAATAATAGGTCAGTAAGGTAAAAGTAGCCAAGGACTGCCCAGGACCTGAGATTGTACCTTCATGACGGTGTGGAACAAAGGGCCAGTCAGCACTTGGCTTACAAAATGTAAAGAAATGTGAAGACCCTGGAGAATTGTCTCCCAATGGTGACATAATGTTACATGAATGTGACATGGTGAAAAACAACAAGAGCTGTTCCCACTCCACTAAACAACCACATATTGAAACATGCAGAAGGAATATCAGCATGACGAGGCACAGATTCCTAGACTGTGTGGAAAGTTCATGGGCCAGCTCTCGCTGACAGCAGCGCAGGTTTAGTTGTCTCATGGGAAGGAACTTGGATGAAAACGTCAATTACTGGAGAAGGAAATGGGACAAAGGAAACCACAGATCTTTATCCTCTTTGTTCAGAGACATACATATTATGCATTTCATGATTCAGAGGAAAGAATAAAATTGAATGTTTAAAAGTAGTTGGAAAAAAAAATCTTTCTCTAAAAACCATCCATGGGTTCAAAGTTCAGTTATGGAGAACTAGGTTTTTTTTTTTTTTAATCCCTTTGTGTGGACAGAGGCCTTCTCCTTTCTTTTCTCTATGTTATCAGTTCACAGTTCCTTGTCCTCATATTTGAAGGACCTCAATTGGGAGATAAACAGAGTTACCAGATTTAATATGAATGGAACTTGAATCATTTCAAATGTACATATCAAATCAATTGGAATTTTTTGGTGTAATTTTAAAGTGTGTAATTTAGCTAACTTGAATTTTTGAATGTCTAAATTTCTAAATTCTAAGCCTTTTCTCTTTTTCTAGAATGATTACAATAGATAATAGTCTTCTATGTAATTATCATTTTCCTAAAAACATTTTCTAACGAAAAGCTTACTGTTATTTTAGAAAATAACAGATATATTAATATTAACTAATCTGTAGATATAATTTACATCTCTTAAAATTTCCTCTTTCTTGTTTAAAGTTTAATTTGAGATCCTACATTACTATTTTTTTTTCATGATCCCTTAGTCTCCTGCATCTTGAACAATTCCTCAGTGTTTATTTTCTATAACCTTCAATGTTTTAGAGTCTTCTAATTTGGGTTTGTTTGATATTTTCTCATGATTTCTCAGGGATTATGAATCTTTGTAAAAAAAATGCAAAAATTGTATTGTTTCCCTCTCAGTGTGTGGTATCAGGAGGTATGTGATGATACTGTGTCTCATTTTTGGTGATGTTGGCTCTGATCATGTGATTGGGGTGGTGTCTACTAGGTTTCAGAACTGAGTTTTCACATTGAAACTAGGTGTCTTATGGAGAGAAACAACGACTGTAGAAATATCCTGTTTCTCAGCAGAGTGTTGTCCACCAATCGTAGCATCTATTAGTATTGCTATACTAAAATAGTTATCATAGCATTTACCCAAGAGGGATTTTCTATTTCTATCATTCCTTCTGCATTTATAAATTAAAATTATATTGTAAAGAAGAATTGAATAATTTATTCATTCATTTATTTATATCAGTACAAACTCATGGATATTTATTTTATTTATCATCTCATTCAATTGGTCCCTTATTTGGCCCTGGGGAGCTCCCTCACATTGGCCCCTGAGTTCTCTGGGCATGCCTCCATCATATTTTTTAGCATTTCTTTACTTTCTGGCATAACAGTATGGTTCAGACTTACCTTGTTTAAAACTTATCACCATCACTGGAATCAGCCTCTTTAAGGAACCAGGTCTGCTTTTATTGGTGAATAATGTTGAGAAACAAGTATCTGGGTGGTAGGTATGCTCATCATTATTGGGGTGCCATTGCTTCTAGGTCCTTTCAGGAAACAACTAGGAAATACATGTATGTATACACACATGCCAATACATCTCTATTGATCTATGGATCTGTTTGTCTGAAGCCATGATTTACACTGGAATCTCTGATCCAACTCCAAATCACAAGTCCACTATAATCTCCTCCTTTCCATTTATAACTTCTTTGTCTTCTAATATTATACCTGGCTCTCCATATCCACAACCTTTTAAATTAGGTATACAATCCTGTAATGTGCACAGTTTCAGAGGCGCTAACTCGTACCTCTGAGAAAACTTACTAATTAGAAAAAAAAATATTTCTCTTTGTTTTTAGCCTTAAGAATGTGTGATGGTGATTTTATGTGCCACTTGACTGGGCCAGAGGGTACCCAGATTTTTGATTAAATATTACTTCTGGCATGCCTGAGAGAGTGTTTATGGGTGAGATTAACATTTGAATGAATAGACTGAGATTATTTGAATTTGCCTGAGAACTGAGAACATTTGAATTAATTGTCCTCCCCAATGTGTGTGGGCCTCATCAAACTGATTGAAGTGCTGAATAGAATAAAAAACTAAAAAAAAACAACAAAGAATCCTTTCTCTGTGCATGACTGTCCCCATGTGGGAATATCGTTCTTCTCTTGCTTTAGATTTGGGTTCAGAATGGAACATATATGGCCAGCTCCCCTGGTTCTACGGCCTTTGGACTTGGACTGGAACTAAATCTTCAACTTTCCTGCTTCTCTTGCTTTCAAATTCAGAGTAGCATTATGCCTTTGGTTTATCTGGGTCTCCAGCCAATCTTGGGATTTCTTGATCTCCATAACCACATGATCTAATTCCTTATAATGAATCTCTTCATTTTCCCAGAGAACACAGACTAATACATATTAAATAAAGAAAATATTATTTCCCCAAAATTACTTAGTCTTTTCCCTTTGTATCCCCTTCATTGTGATTATGTTTCTAATTTGTAATGGTTCATTGTTTACCATTTATATCTTAAGACTTCAGTCTGATTGTATGTGTACAAAATCTTCCAAGACTTTCTATCTTACTCGGGATCAAATTAGAAGTCCTTTCAGGGTCTGAGCCCCACATGATCTAGCCTCCTATGACTCTCTGACCTCCTCTCCTTACACCCAATCCCTTGCTTACCCCAGTGGAGGTTCTCTGACCTCTTTGCTATTTCTTTAACATATCACACGTCCCTCGGCTTGAATGTTCTCCCCGAGATATCAACGTAACCAAGTTTCTCACTTCCTTCAGAATTCTGTTCAAGAGGCACCTTATACATTTGTTTCTTTGTCTTAGTTATGAGAAAGTAAGTTCCATAAGAACTTTGTTTTGTTCTCTGCCATCCTCTCTTATCTAGAACATCACCTGGAACTATTGCTAGTAAGATGAAATAAATAAATACACACACATACATATATAAAATATATAGAAACATACATCTATATATAAAGAGAGTGGGTTTTCCCCAGTTTATTGAGGTATGATTGGCAAATAAAAATTGTATATCTTTAAGGGCCGAAACCCAATGATTTGATATCAGACACGTTGTAAAATGATTACCACACTCAAGCTCATTACCATCAAACATTTGTTGAATTAACCTGATTCATATTTCTGTAGGAAATATCTTAAATGTTTTAGATGTTGGTGGTAAGTGTTAACTGGTAACAAATTGTCGACATAAGGACCAACAATCTGTATTTCTCCCTTGGATTCATATTACAGCAACTGTAAGTACAGTATGTGATTCAGTCTATTCATTAGAATGTTTGCCTTCAACATACTCCTCCATATCTTTTCTAACAGCTGCCTGCCCTTATATAAAGCAAATACTTTTTCCCCTCTGTGATACTCTACAATGAATAAGTATTATTTTTATAATCAGAGAAGAAGCAAAAACTATTAAAACAACACACTCATATGTTAAAGCCTAAGTCTTCGCCTACCCTTGAATTATTGTGATACTGTTTCTCATTCTTCATTCTCCTGAGGGATCTTTCATGTTGACAGGGCTCCAAAATCAAAGTTGATTCTGGAACCTGTCAACTGGAAAGTATTTGTTTCAAAAAAAATTATCCCAGAGCATATTTGCACCTACAGACAAGCTATTTACTATCGTGTAATCCAACCTACAAAAAGACAGTTATCCCAAATCACTTAACAGGAACAGGCAAAAGAAGGAAAGTACAGGTGTTTGAAAATGGGAGGTCATTATTGTGCTGGTTTTCAGGGAACTTGACAAAGGGACAGAGAGGTGAGAAGAAAAAGGGATTGAGCTCTAGTGGGGTCAGGATGTCAATGTCTTTTCCTGCATTTTAACACAATGAAGGAGGTAAAAACTCTGGAGGGCAAGCTTTTAAGGCAAGTGAACTTGTATTAAAAGCCAGATACAAGATACCAAATTATGAAAGAAACTGAGTGTCTAAACTAAGAAATAGTAGCTAGAAAGTTGTTTTTCCAGTGGAAAGCATAGATTTGTTCCTGTAAAATGAGAAGACTGGGACTAGCCAAAGGGGTTGTTAGGATAATGGAATCTTCCACTGGGTTTTCTGGAGAAGAATCTCAGCAGCACCATTTCCCATGGAATGTTATCCAGCTGGAGGTCTGTGGACCCTGAGACTGAGAGTTGGGAAAGAGAAAAGAGAAGACAGAAAGAGTTAATTTTGGAGAGTCCCATGGGATACAGGAAAGACTTATGGGTGACAAATGTTGAAAAAAACAGGTGTGGTCTCTCTGGAATCAGATTTAAGTGATATTTAAGAGGCTCTAATTAGTATCTTCAAACCCTGGAGGCAAATTAAAGAATCAATGATGCATAAATTTGTGAAACAAAGGGAATATTTCTTTTCTAGAGTAGAGGGCTTTGTGGAGAACATCCGGACAAAATGTGGGAAAATAAAGCTTATAGGAACATTAAATACAGCTCTTAGGCTTTTGTTGTTTGTACTAGAAATTACTTAACTCCAGGACACTGGTACAGAAACAAACACTGAGGCTCCCATGAGGACAGGTTTCAGAAATGGTGGAGAATCCTTCTGGTGTGGTGCTCCTCTCTGCCTGTGTCTGCAACCCAAGACACCTTTGGTTGCCTACCCAACCAGCTTCGTCTGTTCTCAAGACCTGAATTTGTTCTTATATCCACATTTTTCCAAGAAATCATGAACTTTAGGTAATGTCAGTCTCATTCCCATTTCTAAGCATTGAAGTTTGATTATATTAACCTAAAGGTGAGCATTTCATTTTCTTTGCTAATGATTGGCTTTGGGAGAGCAGTTTTGGCCAGGAGGACAGGAGGGGAAACTAGCAGAGGAGGCTTCTAGGAAAGGCCTCTTAGCTTTTTTAAAAAGACAGAAGAATCAGGTGTGGTGGCCTGCACTTATAATCTTAGGTATTTGGAAGGTTGAGGCTGAATGATCATGAGTTCAAGACCAGCCTAGGCAACAGAGTAAGATCCCATCTCAAAAATAAGTAAATAAGACAGGAAAAAAAAATCTCATTTCCGCCCCCTGTATATAATAGAGTATGAAGACATGATTCTTGGAACTGCGGCCGCCATTTTTTTTTTTTTTTTTTGCTACAAGAAAAGTTAATTAATATACTCCGTGCTGTGGTCTGAATAGTTGTTTTTCCTCCAAATTCATATGTTGAAATATTTACTCCCAAGGCAATGATTGTAGGTGGGGCCTAGGGGGATATGATCAGGTCATGAGTTCAGAGCCTTCATGAATGAGATCAGTGTACTTAAAAGAGGCCCCAGAATCCCCTGCCCCTTCTATCATGTGAAGCCAGAACAAGATCTCACTGCCTAGGAAGCAAAATGTGGGCCCTCATCAGATACGGAATCTGCCAAGGCCTCAATCTTGGACCTCCCAGCTTCCAGAACTGTATGAAACAAATTTCTATTGTTTATAAACTAAGCACTTGATGGTATTTTGTTGTAGCAACCAAAGAGATTAATACTCTCAAAATGCTGGAGCAAATGAATGAACTTGTGTTCCTGATGATGTTGTCAAGGTGCTGAATTGAACAACCCTGGGGCTCTACTATCTTGGAACTTCTTGTGATGTGACATACTAAATCCATTATCTGTTCCAGCCATCATGAGTTGAGTTTTCCATGACCTGAATCCCATACATTTCATTGTCTTTCTCTTACAATGAAGTTTTCAATATGCCAGCAATAAAACTCTTACTTCAGTGGAGATTATTGAGTGACAATATGGTTTCTCTCCCTTTTACTCTGTGGGAGAACTCCTAGAGCCGGCAGACTGTGACACTCTTAGAATATCAATCCTTCTAAAGTGGAAATGTGCAGAGTCTGTCTGAGGATTGATATATAGACCAAGTTTAGAAATTAGTTTGTAGGGTCACATTTGTGCTAGGTCTGCCTCTACATCTCTTACGGTGTTCTGGTGTCTTCAGGATTCCCAGGCACTATAGCTGCCATGTGTAGGAAAGGGTTAGTTCAACAGACTCTGATGCTCAAACCTTGCATATTTTGAAGAAAGAACTGGCCCTTGACTGGGCCCACACAATATCCTTTCTGATGAGAGCATCGGCGTCTAACTGAAACCTTATATAACTAGGCCATGGTGGATAATTTGGGCTATAATATGATTATGGTGAAAGCTGGTTTGTCCACCTGCAGCCTGGAGTGTGCCATATCAGTTTGGCCTATGGAGGCATGGAGACCGAGCACTAAGGACAGTCACTCAGGTATTCCAGGCTTACCTGCCTGACCTTCAATACCAACTCTGGACAAAGAAGCTCAGACTCTAGACACTGAAGCTCCCTGGTTGGCAATAATACTTTGAATGGGTTTTCATGCATAGCTGCTGAGAAAATTAAGCACTGTCTGTACAGCTGCCCCATGAGAAGACAACTAGAAGCCCGTGCCTGGATTCTCCTGGACTCTGCTTAATGTACTTTGCCTTTACTGATTTTAATATGACTCCTTCCGCTGTAATAAATCATAACCACGTGTATAACAGCCTTTCTGATTTCTGTGAGTCATTCCAGTGAATCATTAAATGTGATGAGGGTCTCCAAGACCACCAGTTGAGTTGTATGAATTCCTTACATATTTTGGATATTAACCTCCATGCTATGGTTTGGATACGAGATATCTCTAGAAAAGCTCATGTATAAGGCAATGTTCAGAAATGAATTTATTAGATTATGAGAGCTATGACCTCAGCTGTGGATTAATCCATTTCATGGATTGATAATTTGAATGGATTACTGGGTGGTAACAATAGGTAGGCAGGGCTTGGCTAGACGAAGTAGGTTACTGGGGGTCTTCCCTTGGGAATACATTTTGCCCATGGCTCCTCTCTCTCTCTCTCTCTCTCTCTCTCTCTCTCTCTCTCTCTCTCTCTCTCTCTCTCTCTCCCTCTTCCCAGCCACTATGAACTGAGCAGTTTTTCTCCACCATGTCCTGCCTAGCTCAGTTCCAGAGCCATGGAGTCAGCTGACCCTGGACTGAGATCTCTTATACTGTGAGCCCCAAACCAACTTTTCTTTCTCCAACTTGTTCTTGTCGGGTAATTTTGTCAGTGACAAAAGCTGACTAACACTCCCTGTTATTATATGCATAGCTTGCAAATATTTTCTCTCATTCCATGGGTTGCATTTCATTTTGTTGATTGTTTCCTTTGCTGTACAGAAGTTCAATGGAGTCCCAGTTGTTTGCTGTTGCTTTTGTTGCCTGTGCTTTAGGTATTCTATTCTTAACAAAATCAAACCTAAGAGCGATGTCAAAGTACTTTCTTTCTATGTTTTCTTTAAGGATTTTTATAGTATCAGGCAGTACATGTAAGACTTTAATCCATTTAGAGTTAATTTCTGTATATGGTATAAGATAAAAGTCCAATAACTTCTTTTACATGTGGATATCCAGTTTCCCCAGCACCATTTGTTGAAGAGACACTTCTTTTCCCATTGTGTTTTCTTGTCAAAGAGTAGTTGACCATAAATGGGATCAAAGTGTAGACTTATTTTTAAGTGCTCTCTTCTGTGCCATTGAGTTGTTCCCACCAGCCCAGTACATGCTGTTTTGATTACTATATGTTTGTAGTAGATTTGAAATCAGGAAGTGTGACACCTCCAGCTTTGTTCTTCTTCCTCAAGATTTTTTTAAAAAAATATTTGGGGTCTACTGTGGTTCCATACAAATATGAGGATTTTTTTTTTCTATTTCTTAACAAAGAAAGTACTGGGGGTTCTGATAGTGATTGCACTGAACCTATAGATTACTTTGGGTTTGTATGGATATTTTAACAATATTCATTCCTCCAACCATGTATACAGAATATCTTTCCATTTATTTTTTTATTTTATTTTTTAAATGTTTTTTTAGTTGTTGGACCTTTGTTTTATTTATTTATATGTGGTGCTGAGCATCAAACCCAGTGCCTTACCCATACGAGGCAAGCACTCTTCCACTAAGCTACAACTCCAGCCCCTCTTTCCATTTGTTTATGTCTTCAATTTCTTTAATCAATTTGTAGTTTTCAGGGTATACATCTTCCACCTCCTTGAATAGATTTATTCCTAAGTACTTTTTTGGATGCTGTTGTAAATGGGATTGTTTCTTTATTTCCTTTTTCTATATATAAGATTGTGTCTTCTACAATTTGAATTCTTCCTTTCTGACTTGGAATTCCTCCGCTCTCTCCCCACATTCCTACCTGTCTGCCTACCTGCCTTCTTTCTTCTGCCTAATTGCACTGGCTAGAACATCTAGCACTGTGTTGAATAGATGTGTCAAGAGTCATTATTTTGTTTCCGATCTTAGAAAAAAATCTTTCAGTCTTCCACCATTGTGTGTGATGTTAAGTTGTGAGCTTATCATATTGGTAGCTGTGGGCTTATCATATATGGCCTAATTATGTTGGGGGTACATTCTTTCCTAATTTGTTTAAAATTTTTAACATGAAAATATGTTGAACGTTTTCAGTTGATTTTTGTGCATCTGTTGAGATGATCACATGATTTTAATCCTTCATTCTGTTAATGTGACACATCACATTTTTTGATTTGCATGTTGAACCACAGTTGCAAGAAATCCCACTCGTTCATGATCCTTTTAATGTGCAGTTGAATTTGGTTCAATAGGATTTTGTTAAGGATTTTTAAATCCATGTTCACTAGGGATGTTGACCTGTAATTTAATTATCCTGCCTTGCAGTATCCTTCTATTGCTTTGGTGTGAGAGTAATGCTGGTCTGGCCAAATGAGTTTGAAAGTGTTCCTTCCTCATCAATATTTTAAGAATTTGAAAAAAGATTGGTATTAGCTCTTCTTTTAAATGCTCAGTATGTTTTCTGGTCCTGGAGTGTTCTATGTTGGGATGTTTTTGATTACTGAGTCAATCTCTTTACACATTAATCTCATTCCTACTGCTCATATTTTCAACATCTTCATGATTCATTCTTTGTAAGTTATATTTTCCCAGGAATTTAGACCTTTCTTCTAGGTTATCTAATTTGTTGGTCCATAATTGCTTATCATAGTCTCTTGTGCTCCTTTGCATTTCTGCTGTCAGTTGTAATGTTTCCTCTTTCATTTGTAATTTTACTTATTTTGATCTATTTTCATGGGTTAGTCTACCTAAATGTTAGTCAATCTTGTTTATTTTATCAAGAAGCAACTCTCAGTTTCATTGATCTTTGCTATTATCTCTCTAGTCTCTATTTTATTTATTTCTCCTCTTATCTTTATTATTTCCTTCCTTCTGATAATTCTGAGCTTAGTTTGTTCTTTTGTAATTCCTTAAGATGTAAAGTTAGGTTATTTATTGAGATATTTCTTTTTTTCTTTATATTGACATTTATTGCTATAAACTTCCCGCTCAGAACTTGTTTTACTGCACTTGTTGGTATATTGAGTTTCTACTTTTATTAGTCTCAAGATACATTTTAATTTCTCTTTTAATTTATTGTTTGACCCATTAGGTGTTTTATGGCCTAACATGTGATCTACACTGAAGAATGTTCCATATAAGCTTGAGAAGAATGTGTAGTATGGCACTATTGGGTGGAATGTTCTGTGTTTGTCTGTTAGGTCTGTTTGGTCTATGATGTTATTCAAGTCTGCAGTTTCCTTATTGATTTTCTATCAATATTCTGTTGAAAGTGGGGTATTGAAGTTCCCAACTATTACTGTATTGCTATTCCCCACTCCCCAGTTCTGTTAATATTTTAGTTTTACATATTTAGGTACTCCATTGTGGGTACATATGTATTTATAATTATTGTAACCTCTTGATGAACTAATCCCTTTATCATAATACAATAATCTTTGTCTCTTGTGACAAATTTTAATCGAAAGTCTACATTGGCTAATACAATATAGCCACCTCCACCTACTCTCTTTTGGTTAGCATTTGCCTGAAATCTCTTTTTCTTTCCCTTCACTCTCAGCCTATTTGTGTCCTTAAGGCTAAAGCGAGTGTCTCGTAGGTACCATATTATTTGATCTAATTTTTTGCTCATTCAGTCACTCTTTTTGATTGGATAATTCAATCCATTGACATTAATTAATTAATAATAAAAGGACTTATGATTGCCATTTTGTTAATTGTTTTCTAACTTTTGTAGTTCTTTTATTTCTTCCTCTTTTTCTGTCTTCTATGGTGATGTGCTATTTTCTTTCTTTTTTTTTTTAAGTGCTATAACTTGGATTTCCTTCTCTTTAACTTTTGTATATATACGAGAAAAAAAAAAGAACAAAATTACCATCTTAATAAAGAAAGAAAAACCATAAAAAAGAACCAAACAGAAATTCAACAGAGTCTTTTTCTTTCTGGCTATCATGAAGTTTTCATAAAACATCTTATAGCTATAGTATTCTGTTTTAAGCAGCTAACAACTTCAATCAGATATAAGAACTCTACACCTCTATTTCCTTCCATATGCATTTTATGGTATCAATATCATCTTTTTATAATATGCATTTATTAACAAATTATTGTATAAGTATTTTTAATGTTTTTGTCTTTTGACTCTTATCCTAGAGTTAAACATGATTTACCCATTACCATTATAGTATTAGAGTATTCTAAATTTGATTGCATGTTTGTTTACCTTGACCCGTAACTTTTATACTTTCATGTTTTCTTATTGTTATTTAGCATACTTTTGTTTCACTGGGAAGAATTCCCTCTTCTTATGAGGAAGGACTAGTCGTTATAAGTTCCTTTGGCCTGGGTTGAGGACTATCTTTATTGCTCCTTCATTTCTGAGGGATAATTCTTCTGCATATTGTACTCTTGGTAACAGAATTTTCTTTTAGCACTTTGGATATATCATCCCATTTCCCCCTGGCCTATAAAGTTTTTAAATCTGCCAATTATCTTATGGAGGTTCCCTTGTATGTGATGATTCTTTTTTGTCTTACTGCTTTCAAGATTTTTCCTTTTTCTTTGGCTTTTGACAGTTGGATTATAATATGTTTGGGGGTTATTCTTTGAATTAGTTTTTCTTGAGGTTTCTGGGAATTCAAGAATCAGGATATCCATCTCTCAAGGTTTTAGAAGTTCTCAGTCATATGTCTTTAATAAAGTTTCTGCTTCTCTCTCTCTCTCTCTCTCTCTCTCTCTCTCTCTCTCTCTCTCTCTCTCTCTCTCTCCTTTCTTCTGAGACTCCCATAATTCATTGGTGTTATCCTATAGGTTTCTTATATTTTCCTCACTCTTCTGCATCCTTTTGTTTTCTTTTTGTCACTCCTAATTGGGTAATTTCAAACAACTGATCTTAAAGTTTGCTAATTCTTTTGCATGATCGAGTCTGCTATTGAAGTTCTCTGTTAAATTTTTCAGGTCTGTCACTATATTCTTCAGCATGAGAATTTCTGTTTGGTTCTTTTTTATGGTTTTTCTTTCTTTATTAAGATGATCATTTTTGTTCATGCATTATTTTTCTGATTTCATTTATTTGTCTGTGTTCTCTTGCATCTCATTGAACTTAAAGAAAATATCATTTAGAGTTCTGACAGGTAATTCATTGGTCTCCAGGGTTTTTTTTGTTGTTGTTGTTGTTGAGGTCAATTACCAGAGCTTTATTAGTTTCATTTGGAGGCAACATGTTAGCCCGATACATCATAATCTGTTTAGCCTTGCATTGGTGTCTTTATATTTGAAGAGCATAAACTTCTTCCAGTTTTTACAGACTAATTTTTGCAGGTAAGGACTATTCCCACTGGGTCTGCAAGCTGATGGGATAGCCTGCAGGATTATATGCCAATGGGGTTGGAATTGGATTGCTGCTGGGTTTGCAGTAGAGACTTACTCTGGTGAATCTGTTAATAGGGAGTAGACTGTGCATAGATACACAGGTTCTGGTAAAGAATGGACTACCTTTAAGGCCTTGGTCAGTAGGGCTTATCCTGGGACAAGTGTCTCCTTTAGGGTCTGCAGTTTTGTCTGCAGATGGCAGACCTGTTAATGTGCAAATGAATATGATTCCCTCTGGGTTTTCTAAGGGCTCACACTAGACCATTGATTTGGCTCCTAAGTTGAAGGATTAGCCATGGATCATAGCAGAGAGAAACTACAACTGAATTATAGGACTGCTTAGAGGGTCTGTATCTTGGAGCAAGTTCCGAAGATCAGCCTCCCAGGTCATAAATGAGTATGCCTCCTGATGAGTTTCTGGGAGGTCAGAGCTGCTCTTGGATCATAGATGGAAGAGAATGAAGTTGGTTCTAGGACCACTTCAAGATCTGCAATGAGAATGAAGTTGGTGAATTTGTCACCAACGCACAGATGAAGGTGTTTCCTGGAAGGTCCCTTGGTAGGCAAGACTATATCCAGACCATAGCTGATAGGAAATGGGGTCAAGTCATTTCTATGGAACCAAGAGCAATAGGCCTGCCTCTGTCACTACAATAGAGCTTATTGCCTGGAAAATCTCTGTGCAGGCAGGACTGCTCTCAGGCTGAACCTCAGAGTGGCTGGAGCCAGGTCACAGGCCACTTCAGGGCCTGTAGCTGGTGAGTCCAAAATCTGAGGCATTTTGGGTAGGTATGGCTCTACCTGGCTCTCTTGGTGAATGGTTCTGGTGGTAGGATCAAAGCCAAATGGGCTATAGCCAATTCCACCTGGGAATGGAGCCATTTAAGGATCTCTTGCCAGAACCATGGTCTGTGAGTTTGCTGCCTAGGCATGAGCCTGTCCACTCAATATTTTGAGCTTCATTTTGTTTTGCTCAGCCCTCTTCAGTCTTGTGTTCTCTGTCTGGGCTTTTCAACTTTCTGAGTCCCAAAGCCTCCATAAAGGCACTTTTGTTCATTGATGACTTCCAAATTCTTAATGCTGTCAGAGAATAAGAATGGGGAGAGGGCTCTTATGCCACCATGTTGCTTTCTTTGTTTATCTTAAATAGAAACTTAAGGAGGAGGAAATTAAGCAACATTTCCAAGGCTCTATAGCTGGTAAAGAGCATAGGGCTCAGGCCACAGTCTTCTGATTGAGCTCAAGTAACCAAGTGACACAATACAATCCATTCTTTTAAGTATTTCCAGTGAATTCCATCTCTCAAGTATGAATGCATCAAGAATGCCTTAGTAACTGTTATGGTTTGGATCTGGGATCTTCTCTGAAAAACTCATGTTTTCAAAGTATGATCCCCAATGCAGCAAGGTCCAGAGGTGGGTTTTTCCAGCAGTGATTAGTGCTATAACCTCATCAGTGGATTAATCCATTTGATGGGTAAATAATTTGAATGGATTCTTGAGTGGTAACTAGGGAGGAGGTTTGGCTGGCAGAAGTAGGTCACCAGGGGCAGGCCATTGGGGACAAAATTTTGTCCCTGGATTCTCTCTTTCTCACTCTTTCTCTCTCCCTATCTCTCCTCCACCTCCTCCTTTTCTTCTTCTTTTTTCTTTTCCCCTCTCTTCCTCCTCCTCTCCTTCTTCCTAGTCTTCTTTTTATTTCTTCTTCCTCTCCCTCCTTCTTCTCCTCCTCGTTCTTCTTTTTCTTCTTTCTTTCTCTCTCTCTCTCTCCCCTTTCTGGTGGCCATCAATATGCCTTCCACCATGATGTTCTGCTTTGAAGCCATCTGACCATGGATTGGACCTCTGAAACTGTGAGTACAAAATAAACCTTTCTTCCTGTAATTGTTCTTGTCAGGTATTTTGGACACAAAGATGAAAAGCTGACGCACAAACTATCCCTAGAACAAGAGCTCTTCAGGAAATACACCAGTCAACTTAAGAAGGTTTTGTTTTATTCTTGCTCAGGATATTTAGTAAGCAAATACATCTTTGTGCATTTAGGGGCAAACTAGCAAACAACCTAAAAAGAGGAGGGAGGTTTGCTTTTCTTGCTTCCTTTCCCTATTTATACATTGTATTTTGGATATCCTTCTTTTCTTCTTTTTTTTGTATACAACCAACATAATCATGATTAGGGAGATTTAAAAAAAAATTTTTTTTGCCAAATATGTGAAGCATTTTCCACTCCTGAGGTAACTGAAATATTGGTTGTGAAAAACAAGTCATTAGTTTTTCGTTTTTGGTTGTGTTTTCTATGTGGGTCAAGATGGAGATGGTATATCATTCACTGATTGAATTAGGCTTAGATACAGATATTAATTCATAAAACAGTTGAAATTATCACAACATATTTTGCTGTCCTTCATCCACACTTCTTGGAAGCCCAAGGCACCAGGGGCATTCAAGACTTAGATAATATAGACCAAGAATCCTTGGACTTCCAAACCTACATTTTAACCAGATTTATAAATGAGCAAATTTAAAACTCTAGAGTTACTTAAAATGTATTATGGATTTGTTCTGGAATCTATGCTTTGTTGCATTACATATTAATGATATTGAAAGGTATTAGATTTCCAAGATCATGATGATTAGTAGATGTGAAACAATGTTCTTTTTTTTCAGAAAATATCTATGCATTATTAAAAACCTAAATTATTCAGTAGGCAAAATTCCTTAATAGTGTAAACTAACATATGCATGGTGGTATTTTAATTCTAGGAACTTGTTCAGAAATAAATAATAAAAAATAGAATGTTTCCTTTCTTTTCAAAAATGCTGGCAGGATGAGTCTTTTACCACCATACACATGCCACTCCATTATACTCTCTTCTCACACCCAGTATTCATGTTCATACTACATACCATCTACACACTATGCTATACACATATACACCAAACCTTATATATATTCCTCTCTCTGCCAAGCACACTATATACATACATGCCATACCATACCACACACACCATCACATACATACATATACTGTTATGTCAAATGCATACATGTAACACACGAACTATAGCATATCACACATATACACAAACTATTTATGTACACATGTGAAAGAAATACAAGACTTAACCATGTATGTAATATACATACCATACCACACACACATACTTTCTCTTATACCAAGCACACATAAACACAATCGGGCCACCTGCTATATTCCTGATCTTGATTCCAATCCTCTCTCCCTTTCTCATTGTATCTTTTTAAATTTAGTTGTTTCTTTTTCCTTGTCAGATCTTGAACACATCAAACATACTCCTCCTTAGGGCTCTTGCATTTGTAGTCCTCTCTGTCAGAACTTCTCTTTCCCTGGATATGTAAACGGAAAGCTCCATTTCCTTTAAGAAATCCCTTTTCTTATTTCCCCCCTCCACCAATCTAGAATAGCCCTAAGATAGCTCAGTCTCTGTGACAGCCTGCTCCTGCCTCTCATTCTTCTGACCTACACTCTGAAAATCAAGCATAAGATGTAAATTGTTCTTAGAAATCACCTAATCTAGTCTAAATCCTCATATTGCTGTGAGTTGGGAGTCTCAAAAGAAGTATCTTGCCCAAGGTTATAGAAATCACTACTTTATCCACTGTGACACACAAACCATATTTAATAGGTAACTATAATATGTTAGATATTATTCTAGATACCAGGTATCAGAGGGGAACAATAAGGGCAAGAGCTTCAGATCCATGAAATTTGCATTCTATTCAGGTAGAATCTGACAAAAATAAATATATAGTGCAATTTGAAACAATGATTGATGATATAAAACAAAACAAACAAAAAGGCCAGGGAGGAAAAAAAGAGGCAGAAATAAGAAGCCAGGAATCATTGCAAAAACACTATCCCAAAAGAACGTGGAAAAACAGGTTGTTGGAAATCTCCCAATATTAAAATATTGTTTATTCAAGATGGTAGCCAAGTGTCAGGCTGGCATGTGAATGCAGAAGATTTAGCAAGGGAGTCATTCGGACTTGAAAAGAAGGCAGTTTCTGAGTCCAGGCTCAAGGCAAAAATGGTGTAAAAGACCCATATGTGTTGTGATGACACTGTGGTAGGAATAACTGTAGTGAAGATAATGGTAAAAAATTCACTCAAAGCATTGTGCACAATGAACCATCAGAAAGCTTGGGTACTCTTGCTTATGTCAGTTACTGATGGTGACTAATGAAAACTTAAAATCCAGAAACATACAGTTTCTTCAGTGAAAGTAATGAGCAACCTAAAAATGGGAGCCAAGTTACTGAAAGAAAGTCAGAAGTGGTTACAAACTAGACAAGACGAAAATCAGACTTCCTACCTAAGAATGTCCCAATCTCTACTTACTCTGGAAAGATAAAAGTCCACTGGTGCCATCATTAGATGAGGCCAAGGAATAAAAGCTGAGAAAGGCAGACTAGATCTGAGAAAAAAAGAAACGGGGTGGTGTGGGGGGAGTTAGGATTGTAGCTCACCTACCATGTATGAGGCACTGGGTTCCATCCTCAGCACCAACATAAAAGTAATTAAATTAAATAAAAGTATTTTGTCCATCTACAACAAATAAAAAAATATAACCTGAGAAGCACCATTTCCTAAGAAAACAACCTTTCAGGATCTCAAAACCCTCTCTATCTTCTCATGCTGGAGTCACCAAATGGAGATGTCTGGGTATGTAGGTGTGAAAGATAAAAGAGCAGACATGTTCTGGAGTCATGCCACATGTCTAACAGCATATCCTTTCTGCCAGGTCTGGTGCAATTAACCCAACTCATGGGTTTAAAAAAATAATTCTTTTAGGAATGATAACCTGGGCTCCTATTTTATGTAAAGCTCCAGAATAAGGGTGGCTTTTCAGATCATCTGAGCCATTCACAGGCAATTTCAACAATTAAATAATAAATAATAACAGCACCCTCTTTAGTGAAAAGTATGAGTGGTTATGTCTAAAGTTCCGGTCATTTTGAAGCGGCTCAAGCCTTTCAGATTTGAGGTAAACTTTGGAATGAGGATTTGGGGACTATATAACTGTTGTGAATTTTAAGCATTAAAACAATTCCTCTTTTGAAAGACAAAAAAAAAAAAAAAAAAAACTTTCCCCAAATGTTTAGAAATTAGGAGAGAAACACATTTGAAACACTTACATGAGAATCTCTCTAGTCAAATTCTTTTAGATCTTACTTTATATACCTTAAATATTTTATTTCCCATAGTACATATGTCATTTTTGGCAAAGGATTGTTTGGGATTTGTTGATTCCAATTCTGTTCATTCTTATATTTTAAGATACACATTGAACATGACCTAATAAGAAGCTAAAATGTGCAAGTTTAATCAAAATGTGACATTGTTCAAATACAAAGGAGATAAAATGAAATTAAGGATATGTTTACACCTCTTTCATAGTAAATTCTCATATTAGCTTTTGTCAAAAGTACTTCACAACATTTCACAAGTTGGAAAACAGAGAACCCAAAAGACATTGCTGAAAATAATCCACAGAAGTCTTGTTCCTAACCATTAAAGTAATTGAGAGTTCTATATGATTAGAAAAAAGGCTTTACCATGAATTCCTTTCATGAGTAAAGCAACCTATTTGATAGCTTAGAAAAGTTATTATTTTCGTTTTGTAAATGAAAAGACTGAGCCATAGGGCCCGTGAGGGAGTCATCTGAGTTTATATGGCAAGAAAATGAAAAAGGCACATCTGGACTCCATTAACCTTTACATATCAGCCTTTCTAGCACATTGGGACTTATCTTGTAGGATACATTGACAGATCCCAACTTAAAGATTTGCTCAGTGTTATTTCACAATGGTGCTTAGATCCTCAAAATGGTCCTTAGAATTTGTGAGCAGCATCTTTTAAAATTTGGAAGATTCAGCATTTTGAAAGATATTAAACAGCTACTTGAAAGAGTGAGCTTTTTGAATTCTGGCATGCAAGTTTTATGCAGATTTCAAAGGCATGAATGTATGGCTTTTTTTTTCCCAACGATGAGCAATTCAAGTGTCCCTTGGGTACATCATGCTGCCTTCTTACAATTCACTTGTCCTTTAATGTAGGTGAAAGTTTGGCTCTTGCCACTCCCTATATCTTGTTTTTTAATAGAATCAGACTGAAATTCTTCATACAAGAGGGCTTAAGAATTCCATCTGTTAAGACAAAGGGAAGAAAATAACTTATTTCAACCACTAAAAACTTTTGACAGATGGACACTTGATATTCTTGCTTTACAAAGAGCTCATTGAAATGAGCTGAAAAGCAAGCAAATCATAGAAAAATGAACAAGATACATGATCAGCAGTGTAAATATTGTTAGAAGACAAAAATTCAAATAGCTCATAGAGACATGAAAGATGCTTACAAAAAAGAAATGAATGACAAAATGATATATATACACACATGTATATATATTAAATAGCAAAATATGATATATATGCATATATACGAACTTGGCAAAAAAAAAAAAAGGCAAAATAAGACAACAACAAAAAAGATGTGTGGGACTCAGTACTGATGAAAGAAAAAAGGTTCTTGTACCGTACTGGTAGAAATGTAAATTTGAATGTAAATTCATTGTCTATAAAAATCGTAATTGTGAATATCCTTTGAAGAACTAAGTCCATTGTATGGAATTTATTTTGTAGATATAGTCATGGAAATCCACCTAGATCTATAGTTATGGATACCAAACATTAATCATGGCATTATTTCCCATCTTTTTATTTGTGGCAATAAACTGCAAACAACCAATTCCTATCAGCAGGGAATTGGTAACATAAATAAAAGGAAATCCATAAATGGGGAATTGGGCATCAATATTTGCATTCTTTAGTAGTAATGCTGCTGGAGACTGTTACTTTAAGAGACTATGACTCTCCAACCACAGAAAGTCATGGTTTGGCTTTTACTCCAGTAATCACAAAGCATTTGGACAGAACATGTATAGCGTTCCCTCTGGTGTCCCTTCTGACAACAGTGTCTGAAGTAGCTGAGCAGGGCTAAGAGTAGGGTCATCTGGAACTTGACTTAGATGTTCAGTCAACCACTAACATAACTTCACCATGCATGGAGCCTGCCCCTTGGCCTAAAGACTTGCCAGAGACAATGCTGGATGTGATGGATTGCTTTCCTAACAACATAAAGACTGCATTTAAGCCTCGAATTATACATCCAAGAGCAAGTCATTTAATTCTTCCATAGCATTGAGACATTGATTTATTTCAGAGGATTAAGTCATATTCAAATGATAACAGGGTCTTTAGTTTGGTTAAACAGGATCAAAGCTCCAGAGTGCTTAAGTACACATAAACATAAAAATTAATTAACATAATGTTTTTATTGTGTTTTCCTCCCCCATAACTATGTTTATAGCACATCCATTTAAATAAATCAAAGTTCCATCTCAACTGACTTGTTTAGATGTCCATATGCAAACTAGAGAGATGACGAAAAGGGAAGGGGCATTTTACTACTTATTAATATAAGTACTGGAAGCCAGTTATTGTTCTATTTATTTAAAAAAAAAAGTGGGAATATCACAGTGTTTCCACCATTGTTAGTTGACTTTGATGTTGATGACTTGCCTTGCAGAGTTTTTTAACTGCCCGAACATCTGCTTCCACTCCAACTGCCTCACCTTTTATGCAAATAGGAACCCAAACTTGACATCATGTCAGCCCAATCAGGCTGTTGGATGAAACTCTAAAAGACACAAGAAAGAAAACCTCCCACACCATGTGGCTCCCTTCAACTTCCTTCCCTCTCCCTTTAGTGCTCAGTGATGTCAACAGTGAGAATTCTCTGGAGTAATCTCAGCCAGGACTGATGAGGGACCACCATGTACACATCTGGGTGTTTTTACAGCTAAGCTGCAAATTTTTACTCTTTCAATCTAACAAGTCTTCTGGGAAGTAAGACTACTTGAACAATTATCTGCTTAAATCATGGATGCATGTAGACTCTGAAAAGTGCCCAATGTCCTGGCACTAACAAGGAACACCTTGGGGGGCATTCTCAGGATGGACTAGGGGTAGATTTCCTTAGCCCTAGGAGTGGAATGCCCAACATGTTTCCATAGTTTTATTTGCTGTACCAGCCGGTGATGGTGGCTTGACATTATCATTGGATGGTAGATAGTGGGATGGCCCAACTGCTAGAATAAGGACATGTTTCCTCAATTACAAAAATAACTCAGGTTTGTAAATACCATCATGATGTCCTCAGTGTTTATTTTTGTTTGTTTGTTTGTTTTGGTACTGGCTATTGAACCCAGGGGTGCTTTATCACTGAGCTATATTTCCAGTCCTTTTTTATTTTGAGACAGGGCCTCACTGAATTGCTGGGGCTGGCCTCAAACTTGCCATCCTCCTGCCTCAGCCTCCCGAGTCACTGGGATTACAGGTGTGCACCACCAGGTCTGGTATGTCTTCTGTTTCCAAAAACTGTTCTTGGCAGATGACGGAGCGTATTGAATATGGTTCCTATGATAAAAACAATTATGTATTGACCTAACCTGTAAGACACAAGCAATTTCTGTGATGCAACTTAGTCTATCAGTTCATTATAAATAGCTAATTAATATGACTTGTACCCTGAAGTGGCAGTGTTCTGTGTCTGTGAACAGAGTCAAACATAAACCCCAATGACATGTTGTTTTAACTCTTATGAATTTCTAATCTGATCCACTGTTTTTGTTTTTTGGGATTTGTTAGTTTTGTAGGGCCTCACACATGCTAGGCAAGTGCTCTACCACTGAGCTACAATCCAGCCCATGATCTGATCATTCTTATCAAAATATTGATCCTACTGAACAAGCATATATAAACAATCACAGCCAAGTAATTTTCCTTGAGGACATCTAAAACATTAAAGCAATTGTAATGAAGACTATAATGTTGTGAAATACTCTTATTTGACTTTCCTGTCTACCTTTCCCCAATCTTCTTACAGAAAACTGGTTAAAATATATTTCATATTTCATTGTGTATCTTGTTATTTTTTTACTATTTGATTTCTCTTTTAAAAAGCGTATGACTCTACTTTTTTTTTTTTTAATTATCCAAACAAAAGTTTTTCTGCTCCTCTGGCTCAGGGGTACTCAAACTATTTTTGAATAGTAGAATGTCATCACCAAGTGAAATTTTATTTGATAATCCAATTAATAAAAGTGAATAACATGAAACTACTCTGGTTGAAAATGGTCACACCTAGCTTTGAGTCCTACATACTACTGAGTCTCTCTTCTGGGCAGAGTTCAAGACTTTTTGCCAAGCAGTTTGAAAACCATGGCGTTATCTGGTGATAAGAAAATTGGTCTCCATGTGTTAGGAAGCAAGTCCAGTCAGTGTACATCTATAACTATACTGTTGAAGATCACTGTAATGGACAGGCCATGTCCATGCCTGACAGGTACACTGCCCCCTGCTGGGATTCATCAGCATCCCTTCCAGATACAGGCGTCCTTTCTCCATCCTCTGTACCTTGTGGTTCCGCCATCTTGGCTCAGGTGATTGGACTAGGGGGTGGGCACCTGATCTAATGAAGCTTTCTATGAGCTGTCAAGTGGTGATTCAGAAACATGGCATGAAAATTCTTCCCCAGGGGGCACTCCATTCTGGAAGGTTGACTTTCTCTGCAGGGAATTTGAACTGGAGGTGTATAGAGAAGAAAGTAGCAGGGAGACATAAAGAAAGAAAGCAGAAGCCTTGAGATAAAAAGAACTAGAATTTGTCATGGCAGAAGCTGTAAAAGAGAAGGAGAGAGAAGCTGAGTCAAAACAACAGCAAAGCACTAAGAGAGAGCAGCAGTCGGCTGTTTGGGGTTCCCTGGCCAGCTCACCAGCTCACCTGCAGGGAAACTCCGAGACTGGTTTCCTGCACAGCCTCTTTCCCAGGTGTCCTTATAAAAATCCGTCTCCTACGTGGTTACCTAAGCATTCTCAATTGATTTCAATTTGGAAAAGCCTCACTAACTCCATAGCATAGTTTTCCTAATTTATCAAACGTATAATTCAATCCAGCAGATATCATGTGAAACTAGATTTGAATATCAGATTGGTATGTTTCTCAAGACCAGGAATACCAAATGCAAGACATTGGAATTCCTGACATTGATATTTGAACATATTCTCTTATGTCATTTATTTATTTATTTATCTACTTATTTTTTATGGTTCCTGGGATTGAGCCCAAGGATACTGTACCATTGAGCTATATCTCCATACTTTGTTTATTATTTTATTTTGAGCAGAGTCTCACTAAGTTGCCCAGGCTGGCCTTGAAGTTGTGACCCTCCTGCCTCAACCGCCGGGGTCATTGGGATTGCAGATGTGCAGTACACACCCAGCATATTCTTTTTTTTTTACTTCAGAAACATTCTCAAACACTTCTCTAGGCAGTTTGCCAATTCATATGGTTGACACAAGGGTTGAAATATATTTACCGTTCTACTCCAGTGAGTATTTGGGATCATCTTTCTGTTTGATATCAGAGTATTGGGGCAAATCTGTGGAATTCAACGTTCCACAGTGTCTTAGGCGTTGGCTGAAGTGCCTCCAGCGTTGTCTCTGAGAGAAGGAGAATCATACCCCAAATGAGGCTAAGCAATTGAAGTCCAGGTAAAGATGGCCCATCTCTATCCTTTGTGCCTTCAACACTTTTAAACAGATAAAACACTTTTGTGGGTTACACATATTTAAACGCCTGGTAACATTTTATTCAAGGAAAGTTCTCTATAACTAAATAAAAAAGTAAGTTGAAATTATGAGCATTATCATTAGAGTTTGGGCCCTGGTGTATCATAGATTAATCTGATTGAAACTGCCAACTGGCATATCAGTCAAAAACTTAAACTTTTCATTTCAAGATTTAAATTTATAGAACAACTTCTTTAAGTACTGTTTTTATGCTGCTGCTATTAATGAAGGATGCTCTCATGCATCAACAATAATACATCTTCCAGATGACAGTCACAGCATCCTTCTCTCATGAAGTATTAATTAAACATTAAAAGGTATCATGATGCAAAATGGTATGTGAACTCTTTCAATAACTGAATTGTGTTAACAGAAAATCAGTAAGTATACAATGGATGAAGAACACCCTCAGCTAGTTTTTTTTTTAAATATTTTTTTTTTAGTTGTAGATGGGCACAATACCTTTAGTTATTTTTATGTGGTGCTGAGAATTGAACTTGTGGGCAAGCTCTCTACCACTGAGCCACAACCCCAGTCCCACTCTCATCTAATTTGACCTAATTGTCACTTACAGAACACCCAACAACAATATATATACTTATTCTTTCAGGCACACATGGTACATTTTCCAAGACAGACAATGTTCTAAGCCATAAAATGTATCTAAATAACTTTTAAAGGTTTTAAGTCTATAAAGTATGTTCTTTTATCACAATGGAAATAAAGGATATATCAATAATAGAAAAAAAATCTAGAAAATTTCCAAATATTTGGAAGCTAAACTACACATTCTGATATAGCCCTTGGGTAATGGAAGAAATTAAAGGGAAATTACTAAGTATTCCAAACTGATTGTAAATGCAAACAAAACATCAAAATTTTCAGGATAACACTGATGCAACTATTAAAATAATCCTTTTCTGTTAAAGGAATAGGATTAGAATTTAAAATCTTCCAACAAAGAAAACTGCAGGCTCAAAAATTCCATGGAAAATCTGAACAAATAGCAAAGGAAGAAAAATACCAATTTTATAAAATTCTTCAAGAGAGTTACAGAGGAATGAATACTTTTCATCTCAGTCAAGCAGATGAGCATTATCCTAATATGAAAACCAAAGACACTGTAAGAAAAGAAAATCTTGTGTACCAATTTCCTTCATAAAACCCAATGCAAAGGTGCTTAACAAAGGTTTAGCAAATTAAATCCAAAATTATAGAATAATATTTTGTAATAAGTTGGGTTTATCCCATGAGTGCAAGGTTATTTAACACTAGGAAACTAATCAATGTAATTACCCATGTTAACAAATTAAAATGAAAAATGTGTGATCATCTCAATAGATGCAGAGAAAGTAAAATCCAAAATGCTTCCTTATAAAAATTTACAGTAAGATAGGAATATAAGGGAAAGTCATCAAGAAAAGGGTTTCTTGTAGAAATAGATAAAGCAATCATGAAATTCATATGGAAAAATAAAAGACCCAGAATAGCAAAAGCAATTCTAAGCAGGAAGTGTGAATCAGGCGGTATAGCGATACCAGATTTCAAACTATATTACAGAGCAATAGTGACAAAAACAGCATGGTACTGGTACCAAAACAGGCGGGTGGACCAATGTTATAGAATAGAGGACACAGAGACTAATCCACAAAGTTACAACTATCTTATATTTGATAAAGGGGCTAAAAGCATGCAATGGAGGAAGGATAGCATCTTCAACAAATGGTGTTGGGAAAACTGGAAATCCATATGCAACAAAATGAATCTGAATCCCTTTCTCTCGCCATGCACAAAAGTTAACTCAAAATGGATCAAGGAGCTTGATATCAAATCAGAGACTCTGCGTCTGATAGAAGAAAAAGTTGGCTCCGATCTACATATTGTGGGGTCAGGCGCCAAATTCCTTAATAGGACACCCATAGCACAAGAGTTAACAACAAGAATCAACAAATGGGACTTACTTAAACTAAAAAGTTTTTTCTCAGCAAGAGAAACAATAAGAGAGGTAAATAGGGAGCCTACATCCTGGGAACAAATTTTTACTCCTCACACTTCAGATAGAGCCCTAATATCCAGAGTATACAAAGAACTCAAAAAATTAGACAATAAGATAACAAATAACCCAATCAACAAATGGGCCAAGGACCTGAACAAACACTTCTCAGAGGAGGATATACAATCAATCAACAAGTACATGAAAAAATGCTCACCATCTCTAGCAGTCAGAGAAATGCAAATCAAAACCACCCTAAGATACCATCTCACTCCAGTAAGATTGGCAGCCACTATGAAGTCAAACAACAACAAGTGCTGGCGAGGATGTGGAGAAAAGGGTACTCTTGTACATTGCTGGTGGAACTGCAAATTGGTGCGGCCAATTTGGAAAGCAGTTTGGAGATTCCTGGGAAAGCTGGGAATGGAACCACCATTTGACCCTGCTATTGCCCTTCTCGGACTATTCCCTGAAGACCTTAAAAGAGCATGCTACAGGGATACTGCCACATCGATGTTCATAGCAGCACAATTCACAATAGCTAGACTGTGGAACCAACCCAGATGCCCTTCAATAGATGAATGGATAAAAAAAATGTGGCATCTATACACAATGGAGTACTATGCAGCAGTAAAAAATGACAAAATCATAGAATTTGCAGGGAAATGGATGGCACTAGAGCAGATTATGCTTAGTGAAGCTAGTCAATCCCTAAAAAACAAATACCAAATGTCGTCTTTGATATAATGAGAGCAACTATGAACAGGGAGGGAGGAAGAGCAGGAAGAAAAGATTAACATTAAACAGAGACATGAGATGGGAGGGAAAGGGAGAGAAAAGGGAAATTGCATGGAAATGAAGGGAGACCCTCATTGCTATACAAAATTACATATAAGAGGTTGTGAGGGGAATGGGAAAATAAACAAGGAGAGAAATGAATTACAGTAGATGGGGTAGAGAGAGAAGATGGGAGGGGAGGGGAGGGGGGATAGTAGGGGATAGGAAAGGTAGCAGAATACAACAATTACTAATAGGGCATTATGTAAAATTGTGGATGTGTAAAAGACGTGATTCTGCAATCTGCATTTGGGGTAAAATTGGGAGTTCATAACCCACTTCAATCTAATGTATGAAATATGATATGTCATGAGCTTTGTAATGTTGTGAACAACCAATAAAAAAATAATAAAAAAAATATTGTAAAGGAAGAAATAAAACAACTTATTTGCAGATTGGCTATGATTGTTTATATAGAAAATTCTATGAAATTTACTTTAAAATAATAAGAACTAATAAATGAATTTAGCAAAGTTTAGAATACAACACCAAAGTGCAAAAGTCACTTCTATGACTACATAAGAGCAAAGAACAATCAGAAATTGAATAAAAAAATGCAATTCAATTTATAGTACTATTAAATAATGAAACTCTTAAGGATAACACTGTCTAAAGCTGTGCAAGACTTTATACTAAAAACTGTAAAACACTGCTGAGAAAAGTTAAGAGTTAAATATGTGAAAAAATATACCATATATATGGGTAAGAAGATGCGATACGATTAAGATATTACTTATCTTCAAATTGATGTGTAGATTGAATACAATCTCAACATTCCAGCAAGCTTCTGTTTTTAATTTTTTTCCAACTTCTAAACTTCATATGGAAATTCAAAGGGCCTACAGTAACCAAAAAAGGAAAAGAACAAAAGTGGAGGGCTAGTACTACCTGATATTATGATATATTAAAAAGCAGTAGTTATCAAAACAGCACAGTATTTCTATCAAGATAGACAACTCTTCTCTTCTATTGATCCATTTAAGTCCAAATAGTCCAGACCCACAGATATATGGTCAATTGAATTTTGACAGAAGTACAAAGGCAATTCATTAGAGAAAGGATAGTTCTTTCCATAAATGGTAATGGAACAATTTGTTATCTTTGTGTAGGGAAAAAGAACAAAAGAACAAAAAGGAACAATTCCATAACTTGGGGAGTGTAACAAAATTGATCATTGATCAAATGTAAAAATGAATTAAAAATTTAAAATCATTTTTTTTAATTCAAGCTCCAAAGATTATACCCCTCTTCAAATTCTTGCATTCCAGATTTGAAGGACATTATTAAAGCCTATAGAAAAGCTGCTTAGTGTCTTGGGGAAAATGCTTGTTTTCTAAAGAAGGGTAGGTGCAGAGAATAGAAGTTGAAAAGAGAGAGGCTCCATCAACCTGGTCTTTCATACTATATACCTTGGTGTATATATGTGTGTATATGTGTATATATATATATATATATATATATATATATATATATATATATATATATCTAGAGAGAGAGAGAGAGAGAGAGAGAGAGAGAGAGAGAGAGGAGAGAGGTTGCAAAATGTCTGTATTATTGAGGACAGAAGGAAATCATTTACAAAATGCAGTGTAAGCAATTATGATATTAGTCACACAAAGATAACATGAAATACCAATTTCTGGATTAAAGAATGTGTGTGGATCCACTTGTTTCTGCCCATCTACAGGGAAACATCACATTGGCTGCAATTACAAATGAAGAAAACTTTCTGAGGTATAAATACTTAGACAGTGGTAAATCCACCGTGGTGTTTAATTAAAAGAAGGGACCAGAATAAATCATTGATTGCATATATTCCACTGATAGAATTCTTATTAGGCCAAGTGATGAATGCCTAATTTAAAATTATAACAATAATAAGTATTTAGCGTGATTATGATATACTAAATGCCTTTATAACTTCACAACAATTGAACTATAATTATACCCATTTTAAAGATGAAGAAAGGGAAGTTTGGAGTATCTTTTGACAGAGTCAGTAAAGAAGCCAGAGTCTATGATGTTCTTACCATTTCTTTACTGCCCCAGTCAGCCAGAGCTTTCTAAGGCATGTTAAATAACTTATGTCAACATCTAAAAAACTCTGACTGGACAATGAATCAGTTTATAATTTTATTAAAAATGCACTAGAACATGTTAAATTTGTGTTCTTGTTCCTATACATTGAAGAAAAATTGCAAGGGAAAAATTTTTAATTCTCCAATCTTTTTAATTAATCCCAAAACTCAATTTACATCAGGATGCATTTTGCTTTTAATTTTTACATGAACTCAAATAGTTTGGTTTCTAAAGAGTCAGTATTTTTAGGGCAGGTTCTACCCTAGTGGTATCAACTAATGATTCATAACTTCGTAGTCTTGAAAGGCACCTTGCAAATGCATGGGATAAGCACCTGCCTCTTGCCAAAATCTTACCTATAAACCACCCCCAACATATCATCATGATAATTTCCTTCCCAGTGTTTAAAAATAAGATTTTTCTTCCTTATTGTTATTATTATTATTATTATTATTTTTATCATTGGTGCTGGTGATTGAACCAAGGACCTCTGAGCCTCACTCCCAACCCATCTATATTTTTTTAACAATTTTATTGAGACAGAATTCACATAGTGTACAATTTATCTTTTTGAAATGTACAATTTGATGGTGTTTAGTATATTCACAGATATGTGAAACTCACAATTTTAGAACATTTTCATAACCTCAAAAAGAAACCCCAGGCTCTTTAGCTATGCTCCCAAATCCACCCCTGGAAACCAAGAATCTACCTTTTGTCTTTATAAACTTGTCTGTTACAGGCATTTCATACAAAGAAAATCTTAAAATACATGGCCTTTGTGATTAGCTTCTTCCACTTTGCATTATGTTTTTAAGCTTCATCCATGTTGTAGCATCTGTCAGTAATTCATTTTTTTATGACTGCAAAATATTCCACTGTATGAATCAATCTGTCCATCATTTGATGGACATTTGCATTGCATTATTAATAATTAATAATACTGCTAATAAACATTCACATACAATTTTGGAGGTATATAATTAGGAGTAGAATTGCTGGGTCATGAGGCTACTCCTTATTTAGCTGAAGAACTGTCAAATTGGTTTCCAAAGTGGCTGCACCATTTTTAAATTCCCACTAACTTTACATGTCCTTGCCAACATTTATTATTTGCATTTTTAATTTTAGCTATCTTAGGTGTCATGAAGTGGTATCTTACTATGGTTTTGATTTGCATTTTTCTGATGATTAATAATGTTAAGCACATTCTCATGTGCTTATTGCTATTGTATAACTTGCTTGGAGAAATGTCTATCAGATCTTTTTTCGTATTTTTTTATTGGGCTATATATCTTTTTATTATTGAGTTGTAAGAGTTCACATGTACCCTGGACATAAGTCTCTGTGCTAGTCAGCTTTCCATTGCTGTAACAGAATACCTGAGGAGGAAAAAAAAAACTTAAAAGGAGAAAAGATTAACTTTGACTCATGGCTTCAGAGGTATCAGTTGGTGGGTTTTAGCTTCGTTGTTTTGGGGGCCTGTGATGAGGAGAACATCATGGTGACAGAGAAAACTGTTCACTTCAAGATGGCCAGAAAGCAAAGAAGGAGAGGGAGGGGCCAAAGTCCCAATATACCCTTCAAGGTCATGACCCCCAATGACCTAACTTCCTCCTACCAGGTCCTATCTCCTAAAGATTTCACTACCTCCCAATAGCACCATCAGCTAGTGACCAAATGTTCAACACATAAGCCTCTGAAGAACATTTACTATCCAAACCATAATAGTTTCCTACCAGATATATGATTTGCAAGTATTTCCTCCTATTCTATGGTATGTCTTTTCACTTTCTTGATAGCATCCTTTGAAGCACAAAAATTTTTAGTTTGATGAAGTCTAATTTATCTAATTTTTTTGGCTTGTATTACGCCAATAGTAAACTATTATAAAGTTGTTTGTTATTTACTATTTAGGATAAAATGTAGATGATAAATATAAGACTCATTTCCTAATCTGATGTTATAATTTGAATATCAAAATCTCAAAGTAAAATAAATCATACAAGTTTTGAACTGGAAGAAATATTAAATATAGGCCAATCTATTTTTATTATACTGATTAAAAATCAAACCTTCACTCTTTTCATGATAAAGATGTTACCTTTTGCCACACTGTGACCTAAAAACCATTTGTTCCATTACACTTATTTGCAGAGTAGAAATAATTCAAGTGTTTTGACAGCCTGCATGGCTCTCTAAAGGAAACTGGTAATTATCAGTGTGGATAGAGCTTATCAACCTCTCTTTTGTAATCAAGACTCATCATGTTGTGGGTGTGTCTGCAACTATTCAGATTATAAAATTTTGTATTTGTTTTCTGGAAATGTGGCTTCATGTAGACCCAACCGAATATCTTAATAGTGAAGGTCATTTTAAAGTAGAAACATTGATGACAATACTATCTTATTTTGAGACAAAACCTTAAAAAAAAAATGTACTAATAGGAATCATGGAGCAAGCCAGGCACAGTGGAACACGCCTGTAGTCCCAGCAGCTCAGGAGGCAGAGGCTCACTTGAGGCCTGTCCCTTGGTGGTGGTCTCCATATGGAGGCCTCCATCCCTGCTCCAGCTGGAGGGCTTGGTGCCAGCAACCTTAAGCCTTCTGGGATGGGAACATGTGCTTTCTCAAGAAAGCTCTGTAGATCCAGTGATAGCAGGAGAAAATCTCAAACTTAGATATTTTTTGTTTTTCCTTTCCCATTGGGAGCCACAGGAGGAAGAAAGAATTATGCAATCATACAAAGGGCTTCACTAGTGATTCTCAAAACCCTATTCTTTAAAAAGAATCACATTTTGGGCTACCCTTTGGGCCTATATATATATTGGTCTATACACATGTCCTTCAAATTTTTAGTACAAATTTCTAGGCAATTCAAATCTGGTAAAAACTGGTTGTCAGAAGCATTTTTGGGGTGGTGGGGTCAGGGTAGAACATGGGAATGGAATATAAAGTTGAAAGTGTCATCAGTATGGAATAGTGCAGTGTAAGCACAAAGCCGGGCAGTCAACATGTGTTCAAGAAAGGTAGGGGAGGCAACCAGCACCTTGTTAGGAGTTCTTCTTCCTGCTCAGGAGGGTGTAAGCCACCTAAGAAATTAAAGTCTAGAATAATTAGTAAAGAACAAAAGCCAAAGTCAGAAAGATAGTTTCAAAAAGATGAAGCCCTGATAGGTCTAGTTCACACAGGAGCTGGAGTTAGACAATGGCTCCTGTGGTTTATTTAAGGGGGTACATCAAAGGCAGGGGTAAGGTTTCAGGGGTGGAGTCTTGCTTTATGATGTCTTGCAGTCAGCAGGTCAATTGGCATCTTGGCAGATCACACCCATCTCAGAGGTCCTGTGTGGCTACATCAGGTCACCCCATCTCCAGTGCTGTGTGAGACCTTTGGCAGAGCTGAGGGGGAAGTTCACCTGCATCAGGTAGTCTATCCCTGTGGGGGTGCCACAGAAAGTTCCCAGTGCCAGACCTATCCCCTCACTGCCTGCGATGCCAATATAGTAGTCCACATATAGCCCATGGATGGCTCTGGACATTTTCATTCCTTCTCTGTGGTTTCTAAATCCAGAGATTTACCCATCTTCTGAATTCCCACTGGCTTCTATTTTGTATTCTGTCTTGACTTGTACTATAGTAATTGAGTGATTCTTCTCCCCTACTCCTTCAGGACAAGAATCCTCTCTGGTGACTCTGGGCACCAGAATGAATGAAGAAGATATCTCCAGATAATTGGGAGGGGGTTGTGTACACTTTTAAAGACATCTATGTCTTGCAGTCAGCAGGTCAATTGGCATCTTGGTAGGTCACACCCATCTCAGAGGTCCTGTGTGGCTACAGCAGGTCACCCTATCTTGTTAGGGGGTTCTTCTTCCTGCTCAGGAGGGTGTAAGCCACCTAAGAAATTAAAGTCTAGAATAATCAGTCAAGAACAAAAGCCAAAGTCAGTTCTTTTGGCCCATTTTATATAACAGACTACCTCCCAAGAGTGGAGGATATCAGCTAATGGAATTGCATGTGCTTTTGCACCCAGCAGGGTGGCAGAACATAAAAGGGGGCAGGTCAATGACTGTCACTTCCATGACCAGGATGCTGTTACTGTTCCCTGCAGCTTGACACTCTTTTCCAGAGAAATAAACTTTAGTCTACTTGCTAAAGGTAGGAGGGGCTTGAATTATCCCAGTGCACCCTGGAGCCCAAAGGAGAAATGGGAAGTCTTTTAAAGTGATAAGAAGAAGGCAGGTATTATGAGTATGACAAACATTTGCAAGTGATGTGACTTTGTTAAAAGATTACAACATCGGAAATCATAAAAGTAAAATAATGCACCTTGGAAGTTGTGTCCTTATGAAAAACAAACTCTCAAATTTCTCTTTATTAAGGTCCAACACATCAACCGTGATCCAAATCACAAGCAAACCTCCAGCTAAAATCACTGTTTTGTGAAATAAAAACAATCAGGGAAAATCAGTGGAAATGGTTGCTTCATTTCCCACACTAACACCATAGGATATGGAGATACATATTTTCCTCCAAAATAAAAACGTAATGAAGCGTGGAGAAATTTGCCTTAAGGCTCTTATTGAAATGGCACTTAGTTAAAATAAAAATTTCTCTAGTACAGATTTTAGACTTTAAACAATTGAGACTCTGGATTTGAAAGGCATTAGGAAATAAAGCTACTTTTCAGTGGACTGGGAGGCATCCCCTGAAGCAAGCTTGGCAGATGCATCCCTTGAATAATAGAGAGTGTGTATCAAATAATTCCAGGTTTTATGCTGTGCTTGGTGCCGCATTGGCCATATAACAAGTGTTAAATAAAATAAGAGCAACATGTAACACGTAGAGCCTGATTCCTGCATTCTGACTGCTAAACCCACATACCAGATGGAAATGCACGCTAATCTAATGCAGAGGGTGTGTGAACCAGGCCGGAGGCAGCTCCAAGTCAGGTTGGTTGCCTTCCCCCCTGGCCCCTTGGTGGGAGAGCTGCAGGACTTCCATGAACAGTTCAAAGAGCAGGTCTGGAGCTTTTTGAGAGCTCACAGTGCTCATAGAAGGGTCTAGACAATCCACAAATGATGCTCATTTCCTACAACTCTGAGTGCAAAGTGACATCTAATCAGTTCCCTTTACCACCAGAAACCACTTTCTAATAAGCTTTATAACAAACAGGGATACCTCAGCTAGAACAAGGACAACTGGTTGCTTATGAGACACTTCAAAGTACTAGTTCTTAAAAAAAACCATCTACCTTGAAGACAGAAGTAAGCCAATCACAAAAGGACAAGTATTGGATGATCCCACTATATGAGGTAGCCAGAGGAGTCAACAGAGACAGAGTGGAATGATAGTTGCCAGGTCCTAAAGAGAAGGGGAATGGGGAGTTATTGTTTAGTGTGTGTGTGTGGCGTTACAGTTGTGCAAGATGGAAAGAGTTCTGTGGATGGTTGGTGATGACGGTAGCACCACAGCGTGAGTGGATTTAAGGTCCCTGAGTTAAACACTTAAAAATGGTTCAGATGGTAAATTCTGTGTTATTTGTACTCGGTCACAATCTTAAAGTATAGAAATAAATAATGTAAAAATCTGACAAGCATTTATTTCTTCTGAGGGTCAGTGAAAATCATGGAGATGTTCCTCCTGTCACGAAGCCTTTTGAAGGCTGTCTTCCATAACCCTCTTGCCTGGTGGTTTGGGTTCCCCTGGAAAGCAAGTGAACTACTCAGCAGAGTGAGGTTGGCCTCATCTTTGTGTCCTTGTAGCTTTGCACAGGCCCTTGAAATATGAGGTTCACAGAATCCCTGGGTTCCTTTTATCAAGACAACTCAAATGTTAAATGGACTCTTCACTTTACCAAAAATCAATTAAAAAAAAAAACACATACACACAGTTTAAAAACCACACTTCTAAAGCAGTTGAATTCTGTGGGAGGGGAAACGTATTTCTTTTTGAAATCTGAAGTTACATAAATCAAACTTCAAAGAACACCAGTACCTTCTTTAATGCCACCTATGGTTTTTGAACCGAAAAGCTCAAACGTTTGGTGCTGTGACCTCGTGGCTCTCTGCATTTGTGGCCTGAGAAATCAAACTTCACGTTGGACCAACCTCTGTATGTGTCTGTTATTGACTCAGCAGAGAAGAGACTGATCAATAACCACCTAAAGGAAAATGCCAGTTTGATCCAAAAACGAAACTCATGTTTTCATGATCAAAGCAGATTTTTAGGGAGCCTCAGACCCTTTCAGTGATGATGTTGCTGAAGGGTGACAGACATTTATCACTTGAAGTTCAAGGTAAGGCTGCTTCTCTTGCACTTGAGGTCTTTATCATGTATTTAAGAACAATAACATTCAGTATCTTTGTGGGTTTTTGACCCTTCAATAATAGAAGTCCTATGTTAAGCAGAAATATCATACTCTGTTAAACTTGAACCAGGTCCTATGCTGGACCTGTTGTTCTTGTCAACCACAAACTGCCATCAAACACTTCCTGGGTGAAATATGTTTACAGTTCATAACTAGTTGACTGCATAGCTACCGAGTAAAAAATTGTCCACTAAAGCGGGTTTTCCTGTAATTCCATTGTTCTTTCATCTTTATTAGCAATGTCTACAAAGCTCACTTGATATCTCTACACACAATGTTTTTTATTTTTAACCTCAGAATGGTTGCTGGCTATCCTCTGGATTAGCATTTACATGTTTTATTGTCCATTCACTTACCTTTCTCTGCTCATCTACTTTTCAGCTTAAACAACAACAACAAAAAAGCCCATTATAATGTTTCATTTAGAGATATGAATATCAGAGGAGAAGAAGGAAAATTCTTGAATGATTTGGACTATCAGCAAGCATTTTCTTGGTCAACCTTTTAGGCCAGTTCTAAACTCCATTGCACTGTGTGGGAAAACAGAATCTTCGTTTTAACAGGTTAAAAATTACTGAAGAATATGATAAATTGTCTGAACTTAACATACTTTAGAATCTTAGAGATGTTCTTTAGAGAGAATATCAGAGATCATCATGTTCAGTGACGCCCATTCTTGGCTGCACATGAAAACCAGCTGAGGCATTTAAAAAAAAAAAAAACATACTGCAATCTGATTTAACTGGTCTACAGTGTCATCTTTAAAATTTTTTAAAGAAAAAAAATTTAAATGTTTTTTAAAAAATGTTTTTTCAACTAATTCTAATGTGTAGCCAGGGTCAAGAAACTCTGACATGGATCAACACCTTCCCCCCACTTACAGAGAAAGAAAAGCTAAATGATTTGCTACAAGAGGCATGAAGATTGCTAGGAGAGAAGTAGGGATTTTAAAACTTTAAATCCAGTTTGCGAAACATCTCGAAACTTCCTTCTTTTGTACTCAGTCTCCAAAGCATTCCTTAGACAGTGCAAAAACAGAAGTAAACTATCAACTGGGTGATTTTCACTGGACCTAGAATGATTTTGAGTTGAGTTGGAAGACAAAGTGAAAAGTTTATTTTAGTTTTCATTTCCAGATCTGAACATGATGAATCCGCAAGATAAAAGAGTTTTCTACCTCTTGTCAGGAATCTGCCAAAGGAAGATTAACAAGGTCTGTGTGTGCATGGACATGTTATACACTTCTAAAATTAAATGGACTAATCAGAGGCATGAAGTACAGAAGTAAACAAAATAAAGCAATTGGAGTGGCCACAGTGAATCCTGGGCTTGGACTGATCCCAAAGATGATTCCACTCTGTTTAAGTGTCAAGTAATGGAGATGTAAGAGAAGATGCCACTGGCCAATAAACATGCAAAAAGACACTCAGTCTCACCAGGGGTCCGGAAAATGGGAATGAATCTATGACAATTTGATTTATCTGAGCAGCAAGAAGTAAAAAGTTGATTATCCAGGTTGGACAAAGATGTGAGGAATGTTCAGTGGGAATTGTGTCAGCTTCCAGACAGAATCTGGACATCAGGAATGTGCAGGGTACAAAAGATTGCAGGAGAGGAAGTCACGGGAAAGACCTGCTGTTCTTCACCATCCCTGTTCCTTTCCTTTGAGGTTGTTGAATCTGCATGTTTAGGTCTGTACATGGGCAGTTTTGGAACTGGCCCCTGAGAAGCTCAGCAGCATTGGGCTGCTCTTGCTGCCTTTTGTCCCCTGTCCTATCCTCAGTCCCCACCTCAGCAGCAGATCTCAGTGTTCTCGAACTAAGAAAAGCCAGGCTCATCCATCCATCCACTCCATCTTGAATTCCTCATGGCCAGGGCGGTCAGTGAGTCCTTTACTCCATCACAACCTTCCACCGCTGGAAGTGTCTCTCTACCATTTACTGGGTGCTTGCTGGGGTCGGAATAGCTTTTCATTTTCTCAAATAGTCATTTTGCCCTCAATCGACCCCAGAAAGTAATTATTATCTCTAACTCTATTTTACAGATGAGGAAACAGAGTTTCAGAAAGATTAAGTGGTTTTCCTGAAGACACTCAGCTTGCAATTGGCAGTAACAGTCCTGATTTGTCTGCATTGGGAGCCTCATTTCTTTGTGAGAGAAGTTTTGGGAGTGAAAACATACTTTCCCACCAATTTTCTCTTCCAGGGAACATTGGATCTGAACAGATCCTGCAGAACAGGCTCCTGTGTGAGAGGCGAACCCATGACTCCTGTGTCGGAAAGGAGCCTGTATCCTGAGGCTCCTTTCATTCCTGAGGCATCTCGGCCTTCCCTGCCAGGGTCACTGCACGCTGGTCCTTGTGCCATCTCAGCTGCAGATTCAGTTGAGGAAGGGGTTTCTGCTGCCAGTTCCACTACCTTCTGTGATCTGGTCTCTCTGCCCAGGCTGGTGTCAAACACTCTGCCCTGGCCCTCCCTAGTGCTCTAACTTTAACCCAGGGTACCTTTTGCTTCTTCTGGGAAGATAGGCAAAACAGGAACAGTTCACCTTCATTTACCTTCTTGTATTCAAGACCATTTTCTTGGCTTCCCAAGCAGGTCTATGGGATAGAAACAGCACATACTCTGCCTTGAGAGGAAGAAACTCTATTCTCCCCTTCTCCATGGCCCAGGGAGGGAACTAACGGAGAGCAGCCCTAAGGTCAGTCCCAGGAATTTCCCCTCCCTACAGGGAGCTATAAGGTTGTTAATTAATGTGTCCTGAGCTGCTCCATCCTACCCTTACCCCTTCAGCCCACCTGTTTCCCACCTTTTTGGCCATCCCATCTAGCATTCCTGGGCCTAGTCACATACACAGGAAGGAGAAAGATAGGGGAAGAGGGCAGGAGAACAAAAAAAGCCGAGGACACATAAACAGGGCAGAACACCTCACTTCTTGGGATACCAGGATACCAGTTATGGGCCCCTTCTCCCTCGTGGGAGAAGTCTGTGTTACCCCTGCTTTATATGCTTGCCTTGGCGTGTTTCTCTAATGTTCAAACTTCAACATTGAGTCTAAGACACTTACCACCTATTACTGTATTTCTATTTGACCCAATTTCAAAATAAAATGTCATCAAGCCAGAGACATCCAGATAGGTAATCTTAAATGCCCTGTTAATGGAACAACACCCTAATGACAATCCCCCTGCTTCAGTATGTCATGGGTTATGTTAAAAATCACAGATTTTCAGATGCACGTGCTCTTGCTTTATGAACACTTTGTCTGAGCCTCTGTCAAATGAGTTCTGTAGCTTTCCTGATCAAGGTTTCCTGTGTCGGAGTTTGGGCACATCACTGACATGGTGGAAAAACAGTCTACAGTGACCTAGGGTGGGTGTTGGGGTGTACCTTCTCCAGCGAAAGTTCTTAGCATACAGGTCTAGTGGGGAAGGTGCCTTAGAGAGAAGGCTACAGCCTGGAGACAAGGGAGCAGGCCCCTAAGAATGTTTGGGTCCTCTTCCTACTCCTCCCCCTAACCTACCCTCCATTATTTGTATGAAAGGCAGAGGCAGAAAAAAGGTTTGGAGGAAAAAGAAACCTGCTCTGATTGGATAGGCTTTTTTGTTTGTTTTAAACTTTTGCTCGGGATAGGTGAGGAACTAAAGCAGAGAAACAGGAATTGAGGTCATTGTGTGCCCTGTTGTGGAGAGGCCCCCTCCGAGATGGAGGAGGGGTTCTGACCTAGGGGAGGGGTACCCAGAGACCCTGTGGACTCTGGCAGGTGGCTCTACATCTATCCATGCGGGATCAGAGATGGTGTTTGCTGATGCTTCTCAGGAATTCGCCTTACCCTGAACACCTAAGAGGTAAGAGGATGGATTCCAGGAAGCCAGAGGCTGCCTAGAGGTGTGTACTTTCCTTCCCACTATGCAACTCACACCCTGGATGGAGTTATCTTCATCACAAGGATTACCTCACACTTAATGATTTAATGCTACAAACAAGAAAAAATAATGCAGTAAGGAGCAATGAAATAAATGCGTCTAACAAAACATTTTTGATTTTGAAAGGAGAAAATGCAAACCGCTGCTAAGAGCCATAGCCAAGTAAAAATGATGCATGGCATTTTTGGTTGAAAGGTGACTTGACGTGACGCCAGCAAGCCATTGAGATGATATGATTATGTTAAGATCTGCATTCAAATGGATATTAGACCCCTGCTGTCCACCTGGGCCTGCTATGGGACTCCTGGAGAGTTCCCATTGGTTGGGGAAGTGCGGTAGGAGGGAATTCCGGAGGAGGGATTTCCTGTTGGTGTGTGTGTCCGGGAGAACACCGCTTGTGTGGGTCGGCATATTTCCCAGGAGCATACAGGCATTGGCGGGAGTTTCAAAAATAAAGTTTGTTCCTGTTTGAGTGGCTCGTGATTTTGTGCCCAGCCAGACTTCGGCAAACCACCAAAGTCTTCTATTCAGCCATGAAATGATCTCTCTGGTCTTTTGTGGCCAACCAGAAAGAGCACTAGACTGAGAGTCCAAACACTTACCTTCTGGCAATAGATCCAATATTCATGGGCTGGTGACTCAGGGTGTTTCTTCACTGTTTTATTCTGGTCATTCCTGTATAAAATGATAAAAGAATATTTAAGTTCTCCAGGTTTAATTTTCTGATATAATTTTTTTCCATTACAAATTCATACAACTTGTTAACTACATCATTATAATATTTTTCTCCCCTTTGGGACAATCTAGAAAGGATTCCTCTGTACTGATGGGGACTGAAGTAGCTGTGAGACTGTGTTTGTCACATTGAGCGTCAATTCCCGTGCATGTTCTTTTGAAAGGCTTCAGTGCTTTCAGTCACTCTTCAATCATTCACACTCTGTTCATTCTCCCCCAGTGACTTTTATTCTTCCATGAGCAGTTTCAAAGCTACTTCTTACTAGAACCTTTTTTAAAATGGCAAAATATTTCCCCACCAAAAAAAAAAAAAAAAATCCAGCTAGGAATGACTATTTGGGGTAAAGCAATGACAGAATAAATTTTAAGACTCAGGAATGAGCAATAGTTTCCACCTCCTTTGCAATAATCATAGAGCTGCTCTAATTCATTGTATTTTCCTTCTCATTCTCAGCTTCCCTTTATCTCAGGCCCTTGACCCCGAATTAATCTTTCTCTCATTAAGCCTCTCCCTACCAATTCTGCCTGCACAGTACTACGCTCTCCCTCTAGCATCCTTCGTCCATCCTCTATCATCTGTCTTCATGGCAGGATAAAGTCCAAGAGCTTCATCCAACCTTCCCACCCTCATCAGCAGCCTTGGCCAATGTCAGTCCCATGGGCAGCCTGTTTGCGTCTCACAGGTTTCCTATTCTAAGAACACCCCAGACCCTTCCCGTTCTGCTCTTGAACTTACTGACTTGAAATATCTCCTGTTTAACAGCCAACCAAGTCTTAGTCTTCCTTCCAAACTCAGCTAAGACCCACTTTCCTCTACAGAGCTTTCTCTGAACTCCATCTTGAAGGTAGGCATCCCTACTATGTGCAGTTCCCTGGCTGACTTGGCAAAAGAAATGACCAAGGTAGACTCAGAGGCATTTCTTGATGGGGCCAGGACTTCCTCAATCTACTTTTGGCTTGCATGTGAGAGGTCCTGGGGGGCCTCCTGAAATGGAGAAGCAGTGGGAGGGCTGAGGCAGTGGGACCTGGCTTCTATGGCAGGAATTTGGATTGCACCAGTGGAAGCTGCTGTGGGTGGCTTCCCCTTACTTCTGGATCCCATCTACTTAGTCTTTCTTCTGCCTATAGACCTCCACCCTCAAAAATACAAAATACCCTGTTAGAGTAACTAGCAGAAGTTTGGTAGAAATTTTCCAGTGCTTTGATTAAAGTTAATGGTCGGGCTGGAGATGTGGCTCAGCGGTAGCGCGCTCGCCTGGCATGCGTGCGGCCCGGGTTCGATCCTCAGCACCACATACCAACAAAGATGTTGTGTCCGCCGAGAACTAAAAAATAAATATTAAAAATTCTCTCTTCCTCTCTCACTCTCTCTTTAAAAAAAAAAAAAAAAAGTTAATGGTCATTGGTTTTTTTTTTTTTTTTTTTTTTTTGTGGTGCTAGGGATTAGAACCCAGGGCCTTAATACATACAAGGCTAACACTCTACCAACTGAGCTATATCCCCAGCCCTAATCTGGTAGGAGTTAAATTCCTTATCACCCTAGAGATGTGGCTACCTCTGTTCTTTCTCCAGAAACTAACAAAATTTACCCTTGATCCTTGTCCCAGTGAACATCCAAACACTCTGCAAGTGGGTATTGGACTAAGGCCTAAAACCCGCAAGCACTCAGAAGATGACTGCCCACGTGATGATGAGAACAGCATACGTAGCTAACATTCACTGATCTCCTACTATGTGGCAGCCACCATTGTAAGCACGTTCATTCACTCTTTTAATTCCCATTACCACTCCCATTATATAATGGAGAAAATCTGTAGTGTCAAAGGTGAGCTTCTCCCCCGCAAGTCCCACAGCTAGCCAGGGTCACAGTCCTGCCCCATAACTGCTGTTTTCATTTTGCTTCAATTTAGGGGAAAAGCCTTCGTGGAGGCAGATAGATACTTGCATGTTTGGGGGAGATAGGGTCTTCAACACTTTCCTGACTTTTTCTCTGAGCGCATCCTCTGGGACCTGAGGGCCTCTCTCGCTACCTGAACTATGAAAATGGCACATGTTTAATTATTCATTTCCCATCGCCCTTAATGAGGGGATTAACTGCTGAGTGAAACAAAGGGAAATAGTCTGACCTTCAGGCTGACAGGAAGTGGTAATTAACTAAAACCTCAAGTCAGTTTAAATGGACAAATGAAAGGGTTTTACCGGTCTTGATGCAAATGAGTCATGGGGTCACTAATTGAAGTCACCTAATGGAGCCATGACCAGGAGAAAATAAACATGGGCTAAAAATATGTTTTCTTAATGATGGGCACAGCACCCTGTGGGGGTGGGAGTCCATTTGATCTCAGACTCAGAAGAGCATCCTGAAGGTGGAGGCTACTATGAGGTATGTTCATCACAGCTTCTGGACCAGCTGGTTGGTTTTTCATTACTCAGTTGATTGGTTTGACCAAAAGTTACTGTGGGATGATTCATGGAACCGTTTTGCTGCTTGGCATGTAAACACAGCCTTCTAATCTAGACCTTTCGCTATGAAAATGGTCATAAATAGCTGCGAATTACTACTGTTGTGCAACTCCTGAGTTCATCACGCTTCTGGCAGAGCAGATGGGAGCCGTGTTCTAGGCTTTGCTGCAGCACCCATCTTTCCCGGTAGCATTTAACGAGCTAGGTGCTACCCAGATGACAAGACGGCACCCTGGTCCCACTCTCTCCCGGGACAACACACTTTTCAAGAAGGCCATCAAACGTTGCAAGTCTCTACACACAGATACTGCATCACCTATAAATATATTTCTGCTCAAAATATGGCAAAGTGAGTCACTATTAATAACTCAGAGAGTCATGGGGATTCGGGCAGCCCAATTCTGCTGCCAAAAGTTCAGAATGTTTGCTCAGGGCTTTGATTTTTTTTTAAACTCTGTTCTTGGTTTGCTTCAGTACATTTCCTATTTAGATACTTCACCAAGTATGTCAGACTTTATCTGTGACCTTACTAGGACATACCAGTGCATACAGAAGGGGAAAGCCTGTAAAGCTATTGGGGTTTTAAAAATCATGTTGGACCAACAAACATTTTCCATTTCTCTTTCCCATAGCAACCATCATCCATGCCATACATGCAGAATTGCTGGAGGAGAAAATGAGGAAATCCTCTAACTTATTTATATGGATAATAACCTTCTATTATTAACTATTTCTAGAACATATGGGATTTCCGAACAGAATACTTCTACATGTCATAGCTAAGCCTTGTGGCAACCCTGCAAAGTACATGTTATGCTCCTGTCACAAACCAAGGCTCAGCAGTTAGTTAGGTAATGGGCCTGACGCACAAAAGACTTTCAGGACCGAAAAGCAAACCCAAAATTCTTTAGCTTGAGCCACATGAAACTGACAGTAATCCATTATTTCTGACCCCAAAATGGCATCATCCTGGTTCAGCCTAATGCTGTAAAGCACCAACCCTGCAGGGACACCCAGACTCTCCTCCTGATGTCATGAAGCCTCTTTACAAACTGGCAACACCTTGATTGGAAGATTGTGTGACATAATCTGGGGTGGGGGTGGTGAGGGAATGGCTGTGTAATCTATTATCCTTATACCCATTATTGTTATTATTATAGAAAAAGACATGATGTGAAACTGAGCTAAAAAATGGCAAATCATGCCAGAAATCCTTTAGTATACATACATTTTTGATACGTCCTATCAAATGCTCACCAGATTTTTCCCAAGCAATGAAATGATTATGAGTACTGAAAGGCTAATGATGCTAAAATGTTATTTTGATATACCATGTGTTTTTTCTTTAATATTTTTTAAAATTGTAGATGGACACAATAGCTTTATTTTATTTTTATTTATTTTTATGTGGTGCTCCTCAACATCAAACCCAATGCCTCACAGGTGCTAGGCAAGTGCTCTATCACTGAGCCACAACCCCAGCCCCACACCATGTGTTTAAACAAGCAGGTAGCCTATGAATCTGCAACAGGGCTGGATTCAAAGGATAACTTGAATTTACTTTCTTGATCACTGGGCTTTAGAGAGAAGCTACTATCTATGACAAATTATATCTCCAAGTTCTTCTCTCAGAAATAATACATAGTAAATTCAAATTTTGCCTTTAATTCATAGTTTTCTCCATCGATTTAGTTAAAATAGGAAAGATTCAAAGGGCTAATGATGATTATGCATTGAAAATATAATGGATCCTGGGCTGGGGATGTGGCTCAAGCGGTAGCGCGCTCGCCTAGCATGCGTGCGGCCCGGGTTTGATCCTCAGCACCACATACCAACAAAGATGTTGTGACGCCGAGAACTAAGAAAAAATAAATAAATATTAAAATTCTAAAAAAAAAAAAATATAATGGATCCTGAACAGTGGATTGTTAAATGCATAATACTTGGGAAGATTTTGTTAAAAGTTTTGAGTCCGATGATGAACAATGAGAAATGGGTCAGTAAATGAGTCTTAGAATGAGATATCAGGCACTCATTTTATTGAGGGGGATGATGGAGCACAAAAAAACCTAATGAGTGGCGGCCATTCACCTCATGGTGAGCCAAACACTGTCAGTGACCAGTGTTCAGCTCCTGTGACTTTTGGACAAGCGTTCCTTCCCATACCCTGACCCCCACCCAAAATCACAGTTTGGCTCCAAGTAATATTTTGTTCCTTACTGTTAATACTTCTTTTTCTTGAAAGTACCTGGTATAAATAATAAAAGATGAGCCTTAAAAATAACATATCACAATGAACTCACTATCTTAGATGACTCTAAGTTGGGTCAGAGTAAGCTAGATTCTTCATATTCAAACAAAACAAACCTTACTTAAACAAGTGAAGACATAGGTGTGTCATCAGAATCCATAGTCATTGATCTTTCTCCAGGTGAGAAAAGACCTTTCCATCCTACCTTTCCAGATAACACTTGCCTCCCATATAAAAGGTACTAGATCTGATATATTGAAAATTGTGCCTGATTCAAATTTCTAAACCAACATTTTAAATAGGAATATGAACCAACACAGGTTCAGGATAGCTTTACTGCACTACTTGTGAACTAAACCAAATAAATGAAAGGAAGAAGTGCTTGAAATAGAAGGATTCCTAATACCTTTTCTAGTACAATGATAAATGCACCGAAGAAAGATGAAAACAAGGAATTGATTGACAGAAGGATGAATGATTCAGCTTGGTTCTACCTTCACAGTGACTCACTCTGCAAAATTGGAATGTTTAGCAAATAAATCCTACTATTGTACTAGAAAAGACAAGAACATAAGATGGTAGAGCACCGAGCATGCCAAAACATCATTTTCTTTTATTTCTGTGTATGACTTTTCAGTGTTCTGAATATTACTCTTGTCTTTGATGACACAGAAAAGGGAAAGAAGATGTTAATGATAGTCTGTCAGAAAAAGCATTCCTTTATGAATGAAAATCATTTTTCTAAAACAGTATTTATGAATAGTCCTAAGTTCCTTTTCTTTCCTCATTAGCTTTAGATTGAGTCTGTGAGAATGGCCTCTTCCCAGTGAATAGTTGGACACGGTACCACATGGGCCTTTGGCACTCTGGGCTCCCACACCCAGTCCTGCCCTGGTGGCCCTGGGCTGTGTGCCTGCTGGGTCTCCGTAGCAAAGGCAGCTTTGTGATTGGCATGGGATGAATCCTGCACCCTGGTTTGGGAGTGCACAGATGGAATAGGAGGGTGTGCTGGCGCAGAAAGATAGTGACTCCCTTAACCACCACTTTATAGATGTGACTGGGCCAACTCTAATCTGCTTCCCTCCCCACTGGGCTAAGTAAAAGCTAATCATGATTTCTTATCTTCCTCATGGGCTTCAAACAATTCTAGCAGAGCTCATGTAAGTTCAAAGGTGGATGGAGTCCAGAAGGAATGGTAAAAAGGGAAAGAAGGGTTTCTGCACATCAGGCCTAAAGTTCTCGGAATATTCAGATCAGATTCTACGTAGGATATGCTTCCATCCCAAAGAACATCATAACTCTTAGATACCAAATGGAGGTGCTCAGCATATAATATGGGGATGTCACCTTTGTTTTCAAGTCATTTATGTTTTGATAGAAGAGGTGGTGTAGTAGATGGTGTGTGGGACGTGGGGGGAAGGTATAAGTGTGATAGGAAGTAGCCCTCTCAGGCAGTGTGTGTTGTGGGCTACTGTGACAACAGGAGGTGTTCGGTGCTCCTCCTACAATACATCCCAGCTGATGCCAAAGCATGGCATCATGAATTCTTGTTATTCCTTAGTGTCTCGTGTGGCCCTCTCGTCATTATGCTCTTCTAAGATGCTACACGAAGAGTCAGCAAACTAAGTATTTGATAGTGAGTGTTTTTCAGAGCCTTTCTTTCCTTACAGCAGAGAGAAGGGTTGAACCAAAGTACCGGGTGCCCAAGGAGGGGGATAAGTCCCTTCAACAGAGGTTGTTGGTTGCTAGGAATCCAGTCTCACTCCAATGAACTGAAATTAAACCATGAATTCTCTCTAAAGATAAAAATGCAATTTTATAGACATCCATGAGCAGGAAACAAAGTCCAACTAGATTCAGAGGACCAGTGCTAGGAAACAGAAAGCTAGATTTTCAGGCCGGTTGGTCTTGGTTCTCTCTGTTATTCTTTCTTTTGTTTTTGACTCTTTCTCTTTGATTCTGATCTTTTTTTTTTTTTTATTTTCCCTTCAGTGCTGGGGATCAAATCCAGGGACCCATACTTTTTAAAAGCATGTCTCATTTCTTCTCCCCATGGATTTTTGGCTTCCTCTGATGATAACTTTGCTCTCCAGTGGGTTTGGCTGTATGGGACTTGGGTTTTCACTGATGCCAACCTTGTCCCTAACTGAACGCAGGCTCTCAGCTGTGGTCCACAACCACTGTTTGTAACTTGTAATCTGTAACTTGAATCAAAATCATGAGACAGAATCTGATGTTGCTATCCAGGAGTCTACCCCTGGCCTAATCAGACTGGGGCAAAGGGGATGCAAGGTGGGTTCAGGGTCACTTAGGCCTGCCCTTCCAGCAGAGACTGTGAACTGCAGGGATCACAGAGATGTGACCAGAGAAGGAAGCACAACTGTCCCAAAGCATGTGAACTACTCTCCTAAACCAATAACTTCCTCTGCACAGTGGAGCACGGGGCAAGCCTTACTTGGAGAGGGCAAGACTGTTTGCTATGACAAAGCGCCAAGTTAAATAGTGTTTGGAGTATCTGCTTCTCCATCCCTTTTCTCCTTCTACTACAAATTTCACAAAAACCACAAACCATTAAAACAAACCACTGTTTTAATGGTGGCACAGCCACCACTCTGAATCTGTGAACCTTGTGCCTCAGGGGACAGATCTGGGGACTGAGGTACTTTTCATTCATTCATTGGACTAACTTTAGCAAGCACCTACACTGTGCTTTGTGCCAGAAGATTCTTACATCCTCCAAAAGACCATTTTACCAATTGTTCTTTGGCACTTGTGTTAGCTGGCTTTCCACTGAACTACAATTTAAATTTCACCACTTAGAAGTTCCTAAAATACTCCTGGAATCTATTGTACCTAAAAATTTCTAAAAGCAGAATATTAATAAGTTCAGATACATAAACAATAATAATTTCTGGCTCTGGAAACTACGTTCAGTTCAGTGCCTAGAAACAAAAACTAAGCAGAGGGCTAAAATAAACATAATATTATCATCCTAGCTTTCCTCTCCCCACTGATGGCTCTAATGTGAGGTTCCAGGAAACTCACTGTGTTTGCTCTGGACAGATGTTTACACGTGTTTTGATTTCTTCCAAATCTAGTGATATAGAACCATAAAGAAAAAGAAAGAGAAGAGCTGATCATTTAAGAAGTTATAATTAAGCTGTGAATTTTGAGGGAGGTACTTTCTAGAGACACAATCATCTTTATAGACATTTATTTTTAGGTATTTAGACTTTATTTTTGGTATTTTTAGCTGATGCAGATAGGGAATTGAACTGGTCATCAGAGGACTTGAATTCCCTTTGCCTATAAAAAGTGTATATGTAAGTTCCTTGCTTCCCATGATCCTCTGCTTCTCTCTCATTTTTTCCTAATTTATCAAATTATTAATATTTTACCAAGAGGCTGAATATTAGTGCTCTTTGAAAACTAAAAATTCCGTTCAGCAAGTGTTTGAATTTGACCAAATAAATTCAAGACTTTATTGAAAAATCAATGTTCTTGCTTGGCCTTGCTACTGAAGTTATTTTATACAAACTTACATCATCAAGTTTTTATAATTATTTAACTAAATTCCATATAAAATATATATGTATATATATATTTTTATGTTTGTTTTCTGTGATGCTAGACATTGAACACAAGGGCCTTGAACATACTAGGCTAGTGCTTTACCACTTTACTCAGCCCTCAAATATATTTTAAACCAACACAATTAACTTGCATAGTGGCTGTGCTGTAAGCTTATTTTCTAAAGTAGACAACAGAAACTAATTCAAGCATTTGTTAAAAAGCAAATACATCTCCAAAGCAGATAATTATTTAAAAATATGAAATACTATAATATCCTTTAAATGAAAAGTCTGATTTTTAAATATTGGTTTCTCTTAAAGCAAGGGATAGATTTTGCAACAAATCCAAACCATAGACGTTCTGATCCAGACAATGCAAGGTATTATGCTAGGACCTGTAAAGAGTGAGAAAATATAAGAAAACTGCCTCTACCCTTAATGAGCTTAAAAGGACAAGATACAGGGAACCTAAATACATAGAGATGAATTAATTTGTGTGTATAGCTATGCATTATTACATCACTATCAATATGGCCCTATATTGACAGAGTTGATAAGTAGTTAATCCTTCTGTTCTAAAGTAAAGGCAACATCAATTTTAAAGATGAACAGATCTTTAAAATGAGTTAACCCAATTAACTAAATAATGTTTTTATTACTGAGTTATGTTCATCCAATGCCCAATATATGATATAGTCTCTAAATGGCAGTGACAGTAAAATGTTTCTAAAATTTTTCAAATGATCAGATTATAATGCTGCCCAGAAATGGATTTTCCAAGACCAGAGGGTCAAAGTGCAGGTGCATTGCTCAGAAATGTCTGGGCACTGACTCTCTAGGCTCCTGTCTCCAATATGAGGGTGTGGCTCAGAAACTAGGAGAAACCAGTACTGTAAACATCCTCCTAAACTGAGGCATTAAATACAGAGAGTATTTATGTAATTACTTCCTGACAAGTGATGTAGATGTTAAGTGTAGGCCCTGGAATACTGCTGGAGACTAAGCTTCTCTAGTGTCTGACCCAGGGATGAGCCAAAAATTAGAGTTGCCAGAAAAGGAATATAAAATACCCATTAATAGGATAAAGAAGCCTGGTGGAGTGGCTCACACCTGTAATCCCAGTAGCTCTGGAGGCTGAGGCAGGAGGATCAAGAGTTCAAAACCAGCCTCAGCAACTTAGCTAGGCCCTAAGTAACTCAGTGAGACCCTGTCTCTAAACAAAAGACTAAAAAAAGGGCTGGGGATTTTTCTCAGTGGTTAAGCACTCCTGGGTTCACTCCCTGCCCCTCCTCCCCCCCCCCAAATAGGATAAAGAACATAGTTAAATGGTTAACAAAAAGGAGAACATCACTAGAAAGTGAAAAACTTTCAGTTCAGTGGAAAGCCAGCTAACACAAGTGCCAAAGAACAATTAGTAAAATGGTCTTTTGGAGGATGTAAGAATCTTCTGGCACAAAGCACAGTGTAGGTGCTTGCTAAAATTAGTCCAATGAATGAATGAATGAAAAGTACCTCAGTCCCCAGATCTGTCCCCTGAGGCACACTGTTCACAGATTCAGAGTGGTGGCTGTGCCACCATTAAAACAGTGGTTTGTTTTAATGGTTTGTGGTTTTTGTGAAATTTGTAGTAGAAGGAGAAAAAGGATGGAGAAGCAGATACTCCAAAAACTATTTAACTTGGCTCTATGCCATAGCAAACAGTCTTGCCCTCTCCAAGTAAGGCTTGCCCCGTGCTCCTCTGAGCAAAGGAAGCTATTGGTTTAGGAAAGTAGTTCACATGCTTTGGGACAGTTGTGCTAATTCCTCTGGTCACATCTGAAAATATCTAAAACTAGGAACTCAAATGGACTAGTTATACAACAGATTGGACACAGAATAGCTACAGGATAGTGAGCTGCATTGGTGAGTTGGAAACCAGATTAATGGAAAGGACTTTGAAGCAAAAAGGAAGAACACAAAGAATAAAAACAATAGCTAGACCTTGAGGCTTGAAGAATTTCACATACACATGTAATCGGAGGTCCCAGAATGAGAGCGAATGGAGAAAAACAACATGCCATGGGATAATGAAGAGGAATTTTTCAAAGACAAAGTCTTCACTACATAGATTCAAGGCGTAGGATAAAATTGCAAATAATCATGTCACAAACTGAAGACCAAAGATAAAAAGGAAAATCCTAAAAGCAGCCAGAATGACAAGGAAAGAAAAGAAAAAAGAAGACATTATCTTCAAAGAAGCAATATTAAGATTTACAGTTGACTTATCAACAGAGATTATGGATTCCAGAAGATAATGTTTTAAACCTCAAGTGCCTAAAGAAAATGATTGTTGGCCTAGATCTGTAGCTTGCAAAATCATCCTTCAGAAATAAGGTGGAATAAAAATGGTTTCAGACTAACTAGAAGATATTCTTCAGGCAGAAAACAATAATCTCAGATAGAAATATGGAAAGGCAGGAAGGAAAAAAAATTGGAAGAGCAAATAAGTAGATATTTATAAATTACAATTGACTACACAAAATGGTAATTGTAATGTCATTTATAGTATAAAATAAATATATACAATTTATCTGCATGGCAAAAAGAATACAAAATTATGAGGGGCACATAACTTATTATTTCTGTTATTATTGGTATGAAGATTATCATTATTATTATTAGTAGTAGCAGTAGTAGTATTAGTAGTAGTCGTCGTCCTCATATGCCGCAGTCTGGCTGGCTGGGCAGAATAACGTGTGTGTGTGTGTGTGTGTGTGTGTGTGTGTGTGTGACTAACGACTTCTGCAAATTGATACAGCAGGAGAGGGAGCCGTTTATTGTAGGACAACAGAGGTATTTATACGTTTTGCACAGTTTATCTTAATTAGCATAAACTAGATACATCAGTCAACCAATAAGGAATCTCCACACTTAATGGCTCGATTTTGTTATTTCTCAAACCACCCCCTCTGGCATTTTGCCAGGCACCATCCAGACTTGTTTACGAACTCTAACATTCCCCTGGCAAAACGCCAGGTGTTATTTTGACTTGTTTATAGACTCTTACAGTCATAGTAGTAGTACTGGGGATTGAACCCAAGGGCATTACCATTGAGCCACATCCCAACCCTTTTTATTGTTTTTTCTTTTGAAAGAAACTTGCAGAGGACCTGGCTAAATTGCCAAGGCTGGCCTCAAACTTGCAATCCTCCTGCCTCGGCCTCCTGAATTACTGGGATTACTAGTATGTGTCACTGCACCTGCTAGGGGTCAATAGTTTGAAAGGTCCAAGGGTCTACAAGTATCAGAAGAATGACAAAATAATGATTTGTTGTAGTTTAAATATTTATGCTCCCAAATATGCATATTCTAACCCCACAGGGATGACAATGAGGTGAACAGCTTTTGGGAGGCAACTAGATTATGGGGCTAGAGCCCTATGAATGGGATTTGTGACCTCATGCAAGAGACTTAGGGAGCTTGTTTGCTACATCTGCCATGAGAAGATACCGCTAGAAGGCACTATCCATGAGGAGCAGACCCCCACCAGAAACTGAATCTGTGGGCACCCTGATTGTGGACTCCCCAGCCTCTAGTACTGTGAGAAAGACACTTTTTGTTTGAGCTATGTATTTATGGTTTTTTGTTATAGCAGCCCAAATAGACTAAGCCATTCTGTAATAAATCAAGGATATATGTTGTAATCTCTAGGATAACTACTTGGGATAATAAAATAAAATGTATATAAAATTGTACCCACTAGTGACCAACTCATACTCATTTCAAAATGAGTATGAGTTGGTCACTTTTGTTAAAATTGATATATTATAAAGTCTCAACAATTTCAAAATATTGAAATCTTTCAGAATATCTTCTCTTACTACTGTGAAATAAATCAGTAACAAAGATCAATAATAAAAGTAGAAAAAAGCCCAACTTTATTTAAAATTTAAACAGTACATGAGATGGATACCCCAAAAATTAGAAAATAATTTAAACTGAATGACAAAAATATACATTTCAAAGTTTATAGGACCAAACTTAAACAGTGCTCAAAAGGAAATGTGTAGCCTTAAATGTGTATTATAAAATAAAAAAGGTGAAAATGTACTATTTAAGTGTTAATCATAAGAAACTGGAAAAAGAATAGCAACCAAACCTAAGGAAAGACATGATAAAGACAAAAGCAGACATCAAGGAAATAAAAAATCAACACATACTAGAGAAAGTCAAAAAAGCCAGAGTAAGTTTTTTGAGAAGATTAACAGAATGATAAAATTTTAACAAGATCGATTTTAAATAAAAAACTAAAAACAAGTACGGAAGGCACAAATTAGCAACAATAGCAATGATATCCTGGAGGATATCACTATAGATCAAACAAATATCAAACAGATAACTAAGGAATGTTAAAAACAACTTTATGTTGATTAAAAAAATGGGTAATTCTTTGAAAAATGTGATTTACCAAAGTTAACAGAAGCAGAGATAAAAAACATGAATATTTCAGTAGGCATTAAAAAATTCAGCCCATAATTAAAAAATAAAAACTTTCCCAGAAGAAAAGCCCTGGCTTTTAAGCTAAGATAGCTTACGAATGAATTCTCCCAAATATTTAAGGAAGAATTAATGCCTGTTTTTTTGTAATTTTGCAGGATGATAGAAATAAAAGAAGAGCTTCTCAGATTTTTAAAAAATTAGAATAGCATAATTTTTATTTTAAAATTCTGAGATACTTTGTGAGAATGAAAATTACAAATCTACTTTCCATAAAAATTCCTGAAATATTCTTAACAAAATACTAGGAAATCAAATCCATTGATACTGTAAACTGAGGGGGCAGGTTAATCCAGATATGCAAGGATGGTTTAAAATTCAAATATCGTAAACATAATTCAACATAATAACAGAAATACGAATAAAATCTTACTGTTATCTCAAATGCAGAAAAGCATCCAATAAATCGAATATTAATTTGTGATGAAAACATTTAACTAATAGAACTTTCTTAATTTGATCAGAAAAATCTATAAAATATGTACAAGCAAGCATTATTCTTTTTATTTATTTATTTTCTTAGTTTTCGGTGGACATAACATCTTTTTTGTATGTGGTCCTGAGGATCGAACCCGGGCCAAACGCATGCCAGGCGAGTGCGCCACCCCTTGAGCCACATCCCCAGCCTGCAAGCATTATTCTTAACAGTAGAATATTAAACCTTCTTCCTAAACTTAGGACCAAGTCCAGATTGGCCACTGTTGCCACTTTTACACAACACTGTAACTGGAGGATCTATAAGAGAAAGAAATGAAAGTCATGGAAATTGGAAAGCAAAAAGTAAAATCATTGTTTCCAACCAATAAGATCATGCCCATACAAAATTTCTACAAATTACTCATATCTGTATATACTGACAATAAACAAAAAAAATAAACAAAAATAAAAAATAAACAAAAATAAAATCCATTTACAGTCATATCCAAACACTCAAAACACCTGGAAATAAATCTAACTAAAGATGTACAAGACTGAAAATTATAGCATCAAGAAAAATTAGAGTCGAATAAACGGAAGTATACACATGGCTATGATTAGAAGACTCAATATTATATAAATGTTAATTCTTTCAAATTAATATACACTTCCAGCAACCATAATCAAAGTCTGCCTTTTAGGTTTCTTTGTTTTCAGAAATTGACTAATTCTTTTAAACTGTATATGGAAATGTGAAGTACTAGGAAGAGCCAAGGCACTCTTGAAGGACAAATGCAGAGGACTTGCCCTATGAGATGTCAGGAACCCTGATTATAAAGCTATGATACCCAGAACTGAGTGGTATTAGTGGAACAGAAGAAAGAGTACAGAAGCAGACCTGCATATATAGGATCACACATTTATGCCCAAAGTGACCTTACAACATGGTAGAGAAAAGGGTGGTTTTCTCAATAAATGGTGACGGCCAATTGGATATGTAAATGGAAAAAGGTATATTGACTTTACTTCACACTACACAGGAAAGTCAATTCCTAATGGATTGCAGAAATAATGGAAAGTAAAACAATAAAGATTTTTGAGGAAAACACCTTTGTGAACTTGGAATAGCAATTCTCTCTTAAATAGAAAATAAAACAAACAAACAAACAAAAAACATAAAAAGAAAGGAAACAAAAATGGGATAAACTTGATAAGACTCGGAACTTCTGTTCACCCAAAGTGTCTGAATTGGCAATCTGCAGATGGGAGAAAATATTAATCTCCATATTAATTTATGTGTATTACACACATGTATATGACTTTAAAAAATCTCACAAACCAGAATATATAAAGAAGTCTTAGAGTCAATAAAAAAAAGATGGACAGCTCAACAGCAAAACAGGCAAAAGACTCAGTAAAGAGGATGTCTAAAAGAACATATGGGAAATTGCCCAAGTTCATTAATCATTAGGAAATAACAAATTACAACCACAAGGAAATAATACTACCACTAAAATGACTGAGATGAAAAAATGGAAAATAGTAAGTGTTGACAAGGATATGAAGAAAATGATATCTCATTTGTAAGAGAATAAATCAGCACAGCACTTTGGAAAATTGGCATTTAATGCTGGAGCTGAACATGTACGTGACTTGTGACTCAGCAAGTGCATTCTCAGGCATATAGATCTACAACGACACACAAAACATCAGCTGAATTTCTCCAACAGAACCCAGACCCAAGAGTATTCATTCCATTTGTCCAAAGTATAAAAACTGGCAGAACTAATCCATGTGGTTAGAAATCAGGAGAATGTTGCCACTGGAAGGTTAGCAACTGGAAGGGAAAACTCAAGAGGACTTTTAAAGGGCTAGTAAATGTCCTGATTCTTCACTTGGGTGACAGTTACAAGGGCACGGTGCCCTTGTTCAGATAATCCTCTTCCATGCCTGCTACATACGTTGTCTCTTAACTCTCTTTGCCAGAACTTTCTTCTCATCGGAATAGCTGGACAGAATTCAATTTCTGCTTATGTTGCTCAGTTTATTTTCAATATACATATTTATAATTGTATTTTGTTGAGGTTCTGCAAAATGCCGGCTTCTAATGACTTTTTTTCAGGGAACTGGCTTTTCTCTCCAAGGAGCTTTCTGATGATGTTTTTCTGACACATGTTCTACTCTTTGTCCTTTTGGCTTCCTTCTGCATGATCATTATTCTACTTTATATGTGGTGCTGCTCTACCTTTCTGTGCTCTGTAATTATACTAATGAAAAAAAGAAAAGAAAAGAAAAGAAAGAGATTATCTTACTAGAAAACTTTTCTCATTGGGGCAAAATCAGGGTGCCACTGATTACCTGCTTTGTACCTTCTGCCCAGGGATGATAACGCCCCATGCAGCCAATCTGCAGACAGATCCCTCTTATGTCAACGGGTTTGTCATGCTATAATAGCCTGAAACCATTAAACAAACTATTCTCCTTTATTATTCCACATTTACAAAGCATATTTGCATCTATAAATTTGGCTTTCAGAGAAAAATGATTAGGCCAGTATCAAGTTCAGATCCACTTGATTATTACTTTAAATTGATAAGTAGGTGTTATTTTGTTTTATATTTCAAATAATTTTCCATGTACAAAATGAACAGATACCCCAAATACCAAGTTTCTGGATCTGCCCAAAGGAGCTATGTTGAAGCTACCAAGGAGGTCCTGCCTGGAGAGCCCAGGGCCCAATTTTTCCAAGGCTCACCCTAAAAACCAGTAAGCAAACATTTGAATACTCCTTGGGTCAATGGATAGTCTGCTTCTAAAAATAGAGCCAAGGAACCAAGGTATCAGTGTCTACCCAACAAGCGGGATTTTAAAAAGAAGAATAAATGTGTAGACTCATTTTAATAAATAAAATTGAGTGAATGGAAAATTCTACTTCAAAATAAATGTGGACAACTGCCACAAGAAGCACGTTTTCCATCATCCTCCTGTTTCCACCAAAAAGGAAATGTCAGTGAGCAGACTCATCCTCCAGCAACTTGTTCAGATTGGCACCTGACCTCTTCTACACCACAGCTGCCAAGGAAACCTACCCTGGTTTCCTATCATGTATTTTTATCACAATGTAACAAGCATGTAGCAGCATGTCAAAATTGCTCTCTGGAGAGAGTGATTATTATTATTATTATTTGTTTTATTTTGCTTTTTCCTATAGTTCAAAACCCCTCTGGGTACTCTCCAGTGTGCATTGAGATTGCCCATCTTCATTCCTAACTAAGGCCTCCACTGAGGACACTCCCCACAACGTGTCACCTTCAAGTCCCCACGCACTCGCAGAAGCCCAGGCATGCAGACTGGTGGACTTACTCCAGCCTGCAGTTGCTGAGACAGAGGACCACAGAGAGCAAGGCAGAGCTGAGCCAAATGAGGACCTGCTGTACTTTGTTAGTATAAACATATTGTGGTGAGGCACCTCTCCAGCTTTGTTTATTTTGTACATAAACCCAGCCATTAGGCTCAACAAACATTTATTAAACATCTGTGCTTCTATCAGGCCATGTCTGAAGCACAAGGTCAACAAGATATCCTCTTTTACAACTTTCTCCTTCTCAAAGCACTTTTTATCTCTCATCTCAGTCAATCTTGTGGAATCAAGCAGTGCATACGTTAGTACTGCACTTCCATTTTATGAATGGAGAAGGTGATAATCTGAAAGGTTGAGTCACTTAATATCCCAGAGTTAATAAACAAAAAATTCTGGGACTAAACGCCAGGGATTTCAATGCTCTATTTTGCCATATCACCATTTTTTTTTCTAGACATTGCCATTTTGCATTTAATTAGAGTGTTTCAGATCCTTGGTGCATGCCAGGAGAGAGATACTACTTTCCTTTCTTATACATCTTTATGGCTATTGCCATGGAGAAGATGAATCACAGGGTTCATGTTATCATTGCTTAATTCATAGAAAGAATTTTTTCATCTCTGACCATTTAACTGTTTTCCCTAATTTATGTTTTGATTTGCATGTAATTTACCTTGCTGAATCAGATATTTAGTCAACAAAATGAGTAAGATCTAAAATTCTTCAGGTATTTGGAATTTTTGAATACCCCAAGTACATATTGTCTGTTGCAAGTATTTTGGCTCTTGGTTAACTCCAATTTGGAACCGAATTCTGTGACTGTCTTATATCCGATATTTATTTCTAATAATACTACAAATTCCTAGAGAAGAGCAACCATGTTATGGCCCTGGGAGTGTAGCCAAGGCTAACAATATTTGCTGAATGGAATTTAAATGATGGCTAACCCTGCTACTCCCTAAATGGGAAGCATTAGAACTAATGGTTAAGTATGAAACTAGAGCAAGGCAGGCTTTGGTGAGAGAGCTAGTTCTACCACTAATGTTGGGCAAGTTACATACACCAGTTCAGACCCATGGCCCTCATTAGATAATGGAGACATTATTAAACGAGAAGCTTGGTATATAGTGTGACTGAGACCACTTACAATTAAAAAGACTGGTTTCTGTGATCTTTCCAGAAGTCCATTTCCTGTGTTAACATGATGTTTCTTTTCACTGTCACAAACTGAAAGGTCAGAGTTCCAGAGCAAATTGCCCATGGAGTAGCCAGCAAAAATGGCTTGATGTTTGCTAAAAATAGTTAAGTATTTGAGATAGTGCTGACTATCTAGTGGGGAGAGCTTGTCTTTTCTCTCTCAATTTTATTTTATCTTGATGGTGGTTGGTGAATAATCATTGCTTCAGATTGAATAATCAGATTCACCGTTATAAACCAAAGATAAATTAATTACTTCAACAGAAAATCCAATTTTTTAAAAGACATAAAACAGGAGTCTGAATGCTTCATGTAGTTTTCTAAACCAGGTTTGTTAAATATTATCTGTATTTATGAGAGAGATAAAATTAACTCCAGTTTTGAGGGATAGAAAAGCATTTAGGAATTCAATTAGATGATCTCTTCAGGCTAATAATGAGCAAAATGAAAATTAGAGCACTTACTGTTTATGACCAAAATCTTAAGAGGTAACCATAATGGTTTGTTTCATGGTTTCAACACACCGAGTTTTTAAAAACAAATTCTCATTTGAGTATTTCATTCCTAAGGCTGAGAATTCTGGAGTATTAAAGAAAAGGATTTGCTTGTTTCTATCATTACACAATTATGACAGAGGAAAAAAAAAAACATCCTTTGCAAACTTCTCAGGTTCCACACTTCAGTAGATTTATTCTTTGAGCAGAAACTGTAATTTACCAGTGAGATTATGGATGACATTCTCTGATTCTACCTATTTTTCATATACCTCTCAGTTTTTCTACACTAAGCACACAATACTTTTAAAATTAGGAAAAAAAGGTGTTTACTAATTTTTGTTTGTCATTGAAAAAATAAATGGAGCAATGGAACAGGAAGCACTTTACCTCACCAAAGGCTGGCTTAAGGGTATGCCTTTGGAAAGAACCCATAGCTGTTGGGGGTGTGTCTCAACCAAGGAGGTTGAATCTGAAACCTGGGATGTGGACTACTGGTCACTAAGAAATATGCATGTGACTATTATACACTTTATTTTAGCCAGGAGTGTGTGGTTGTCATAGCACTTACATAACTCTCAGACTAAAGAGGAGCAACTGACATGTGGTAGGCACTTAGGAATTATTTGCCAAATAAGCACCTGTGCTAAGGTAGGAGAACAATTATTGTTCCTCAGGATAGAGGCCATCTCATTTCCTGCCTGAGAAGCCAGGGAGGCTTGTGCCTTCTGAAACTACAGAACTTAATCACCAAGTAGGAATCACAATTAAGCAGAAACCCATGAAAAGCTGATGCCCATGACTTTAACCAACTAGAAGTTGTCACTGTACTTTTCTTATCACAAAAATATTGTAGAATAACACACAGATGAGGAAAGAAGAAATATTTTATGATCTATCTATGCATACTATAGAACTGATATACAAATATATTTTTATTTTATGAAAATTAGAATTGGTTCATTTTATAATGTTTTGCTATTTCACCAGATATTCCCCTTCCACATTATTTTGAAGAGCACTATAGTGTACCAGTTGGGTGGGGGAGGGAGGGACTAGCTATTGGCTGGTATCCAAATTACAGATTGCAGAATACTTGCTAAAATCCCTGTGAAAAATTAAGAATGTGCTAATTTTTTTCCTGCTGGAAATGATAGTGCAATGAAAATGTGATCCCTCATTATAATTGAATACTTAATAGATTAAAGTAATCTCCCAGCATTGGAGAACTTGCCTGAAGTTGTTTTTCTTAATGAAGTAATGGATTGACATCATTCACATGAGAGAGTGGAACCTGTGTGTCCAGGGTAGTAAAAACTGACTCAGACAAGAAATCAAACCTTGACATGCTCTAATTGGTTAGTCTGTTCCTGGGCTTGGGCAACAGGGGACACATCATTATCAAAAAAATCATATCAATTTTTTTAATTGGAAGGAACTTTAGAAATTGTCAATTGTCACCCTCAATGAACTCTTGGGATTGTGGGAAGCTAACAGATTTTTACTCAAGTCTAAATCTTAGGTCTCCTCACCTTGTGATTCTAGTAGATTTCCGTACTCATCCTGGGTCTAATACTTTTATAATTGAAGACTCTGAATAAATGGGACTTTGGGCGCCCTGAGCCACATTCTAATTCAAGTGCAACTAAACCAAATATGCGGGACTTTCACCAGGATGATCTCAAACAGTTTTGCAACCCTTAGCTAAAAAACCCTATCCAAATGCTAAAAACATGTTAAGTGAAAGAAGTCAGACATCAATGACCACATATTACATGATCCCATTTATATGAAATGTTCAGAAAAGGCAAATACAGACAGACAGAAAGTAGATTACTGCTTATCAGGAGCTGCAAGGAAGTGGAATGGTAATGATTACTTAATGGGTCTGGGGTTTCTTTTCAGGATGATGAAAAACAATCTGGAATTTAAGGGTGGTTGCTGGGATCGGTGGTGCACGCATGTAATTCCAGCGGCTTAGGAGGCTGAGGCAGCAAGACTGCTGGTTCAATGGCAGTTTCAGCTCTGGCTCAGGGATTAAATGCCCTGAGTTCAATACCAAGTACAAAATAAATAAATAAATAGCACACACACACACTGATGCACGACATTGTGAATAGACTAAAAAAAATCACTAAATTTTTACATTTTAAAATGGTTAAGATAGTGCATTTTATGTCATGTGATTTTATTTATCTCAAGTGAGTTTAAAACAAATGTATCTAGCCTATGCTAATGAAGGTAAGAGACAGACCAATCAGATGGGTGGGTGGGAACTGATTAAAGAGTTGCTCCATCCGGAGCTCTACCTGGGGCAGGAACCTGCCTCCTCTCTGGTCATTTCCAGCGAAGTAAAGGAGTTTCCCGAGAAACAAACTACAAGTTGACAAATGCCTCATGGAACTCAGGGGCTGGAGTCCGAGTCTCCTCTGAAGATATTTTTGGAGACAAATATTTTGGAGACCATAGTTTTGGAGACATAGTATGAGTGAGAGATCTCATTCCATAGCAATTCTTGGGCAATTTAGAAAAACCTGCTGGAGCAGGCCTAGAGAAGGACAGGCTGCTGGGGCACTTCCAGAACTGGTGGGCAAAACTATGTATTTCCTGACTTAAGCCAAAGTGTCCCTGGGTTTAAAAGAAGGGTGGGGGAAGGAGGGACTAGCTATTGGCTGGTATCCAAATTACAGATTGCAGGATACTTGCTAAAATCAATCATGACAAAAAAAAAGTGGAAGTCCTTCATAGCATAAAAAGTTCTATTAAGGTGTTCATTATTGGTTAAGATGACTGAGAATCATCAAACTAGTGCTGTAACAATTTCTTGTCTCATAGTTCTAATTCCTTAAGTCTTGGAATACAACCTAAGAAATTCTGGAAATCACAGGCCTGAAAGAACCCCTGAGATTTCATTCAAATCACTGCCTCTGTTCCAAACACAGAAAGATGTTCACATGACCACACCTGCCCTAGCACATCAGATCCAAAATCATGCCCAGTGTCAATTTACTTTCTATTATCCATTAGAGTCATTATCAAATGGTCAGAATACCAGTAGCTTATACCATGTGGAAGAGGGCTGAGGAATAGCTCTCTGTCCTATTTTAAACTCCTGGAAAGGCAACTTGACCATCTGTCTTAGTACCCATTCAGGTTTGGAACCACTCTGGCAATAACGTTCTTATTCTGTTTAATCTAAATCCTTCAAATGAAACCTTAAGGTTATTTCAACTCCATTTTTTAATAATTTGAAACAGTTGTTTACCATTTGGTTGGCGTGAACATGAAAATGAAGTAATATATGTTGAACACACAACTGAGAGCCTGGCATGTAATCATGGCCCAATATATATTTATTACCACCACTATATTCATTATGACTCTGTCATTCACAAGTGACACAACACACCTCAAAATTATTTAGGCAAAAAGAAGAGAGGGAGGCAAAAAGAAGAGAATGTAATCAAATAAGAAGTATAAGTGTGTAGTGGTTTTCGGGCACTACTGGATCCAGGATCCAAATAAGGGGACTCTCACCAGAGGCCAGATAGGGCTGCCTGATTTTGGACTTTCAGCCTCAAAGAATGTGAACTAAATAAAACTCTGTTCTTTATATAGTACAGAGCCTCAGATATTTCGTTATAGTGATAGAAAACAGACTAGTATAAAGGCAATCTGTTAGAAAAAAGATGAAGAAGGTTAAAAAGATACCAGAAAGATAAAAATAAAATAAGGACATATTTATATCATTATTGAGGTCAAGTCAGTTTTCTTTTCTCCAACTTTAATAAACCCACCTCTTTCATATCTCCTTTCCCATTAACAGGTGGGGAACCCAATTATCAGTTCTTCCAATGATTAAACAGCCTTGTCTGTGGATTTTGAGTGCATTTAGTTTACTTATGCTGTGCAATCACTGCATGTTTCCATGGTATGCCTTCAGCTATAATAACATAACCTTCTGTTTCCATTTTTAAAGTCATTTATTCTTCTTACAGCATTTTTGTATTAAACACAGGTCTTTCTCCTATCTTCATGGTTTTCTCTGAATGGGCTGTTTCTCAGGAAAGTACTGCAAAAACCTGGTCATTTGTTAGTCATTTAAAAAGTCCTCGAGCACTGTGAGTAATTTTAATTCTATTTTTTGGTTAACTATGTTAATCCTATAAAAACAAAGAACTAGAGACCAAATTTTTTTGAAAACTCCAGGGGGTGTGACCTATTAGAAGAAAACCTCAACCTCTGCCCCTCCTCTGGAAGTGAAGAATGGTTTCATGAAGCATTTCAGGCTGCATTCTTGTGATAAAATTCAACTTTCCATGAAACTGAAATTAATCTGAATCAAATTGCCCTCACTTGAAAACACTTTGAATTTACCAGTGCTATTCTGGGTTTATTCCACAGTTAAGTAAACAATGCACATGACTCCATTTAAATTAGGCACTGGCCTCTAAGATTCGTGCTAGCACACCAATTCATTGATGGACAACTTTTCACTAAACTGAAGGTTGTTTGAATGTGGGGTGGAGGAAATTGGTTGTCACTGTCATTGTTTTTATTTTTACGTAATATTACATATTATGTGCCCTACTCCAATTGCTTTTTGTTTTTTCAATTTAGTCTGCTTTTCAGTTGGTTTCCCTATTGCTTCTGCTGTGGTTAGCATCTTCTGTTAGGGTAGTAATTTATTTCTTTTAATCCGGATATAATGGCCAAATGGGTCGTTTGGCTCAGTCAAATCCCATCGTTAAATCTTGGAATTAAGCAAAAATGGGTTTTTAATCGAAAAGCTCATCAGCTTCATGCCCTCTACCTCATTTTTGCATGGCCTTGTCCAGCTTGTACCTTCCCATGCCTGCTGGACCAAAGCACACTGGAGCCCTGGCTCTCTGAAAGGGGACTAAATCCCCCAGCACAGACACCCCTTCTGGGATCAGTCCTGGTCCTGGTCCGGACAGAGTGGCCAGCAGTTTGTAAAAAACAAACAAACAAACAAATAAGTAAATAAACAAAACAAGCAAGAATCGATCTGGTTCTGGAATTTTTTTCTTTAAGGTTAATACTCTTATCTTTGCATTCAAGCTGGAAGGTCCGCTCTGAACCATATTTCCTGCCCTTCGCCTTCTGATTTGGGCACCATCCCTGATGCCGCCTCCTGAGTTAGGAAAGGGATAGAACTTTTCCAGGGAGCAGAGGGGTGTCCTCGCTGTGCCTTCTCCATTCTTTCCCCCAAGCAAAGATTCCGGTCGCCCAGGAGGAGGCAACGTGCTCGAGTCCCCATCCCCCCGCCTCCTCCCCCAAATGAAGGCGGAGACGAAGGCAGCTTTTCTGTTTGGTAAACCTTTAATGCCAACTGAATTTAGCGCTGATAAAGCTCCCTTGGCCCTCGCCCCAAGGCAAAGCGCGAAGAGGTCCGGGAATTGCGTGGACTAGTGAGGGAGAGATGCTACCTACATGGCCACGGCGAAGTGGGTCCCCAAGATCGCGACCCCTCCCTCCTGGACTGGGCGTCTCCCCCTGAGCCTCTCCCGACCCCAACACCACTCTGTTTGGGGCTGGACAAACGGACAGGAGAGTGCAGGGTCTCGAGCTGGGGCCTCGGGTTTGGATCCCCGTCGCAAAGCCGCTCCGCGGGTCGAGGGGAGCCGGAGGAGGGAGGCGGGAGGCGGCGGCGGGGTGGGAGTGAGGGGGACGCCGGCCGCCTCTCCGATTGGCTGCGCCGTCGCCCCCTCCAGCTCCGCGGGCCCTACCGAGCGCCGGGCAGTTCCCTCCTGCGGCTTCCGAGTGGGGTCCTGCAAGAGCGAAGGACGCGCAGGGGCGGGACCGACCTCCGCGCCCGCACCCGACTCCGGGCGCGCGGGGATAAAACCCCGGCGGCGGGCGCGGGAACCTCAGGCCCTGGGGCCTCCCGAGCGCGGAGAGGTGGGGCCGGCCCGACCCGCCGCCCGCGCCCCCGCCTCCTGGACGCGGCTGCGGGAGCGGGGCGCCCAGCGCGCGGGCACAGGGTGGCCAGAGCGCCGAGGCGGTACCTTCAGCGGTGCCATGAGAAAAGCCCGGGAGAACCAAGTGGAGCCCGCCGAGAAGACTGCTGCGCCCGGGGTTGCTGCTGCCGCCGCGGCTGCTTGAAACTCCCGAAGTTGACAGACAGCGAGAGGCTGCCTCCCCCCGGGAGCAAAAGGGAAAGGATCTCGGAAGGTGCCAGAGACGGACAAACAGACGCGCAGACCTTTAGAAAACACCGCGGCCGGCGTCCTATCTCCGCTACCCGTGAGGCTTCCCAGCTCTGTGAGTTGTTTTTCTGGACGGGGGTTTGCTAAGTATTTCCGTTTAATTGTTCGTAGGATGCGTTTGTGTATTTTTTGTGTTTGTTAGAGGGAGTTAAGAATAGAACAGGATGCACCCCTTTAAAACCACTGAGTTTCTGATGGTGAGACAGTTATATTGAGACAATGTGCCTGTAATGTTGATAAGCAGGAATAACCTAGGGAAAAATGAATTTAGTAGTAAAAAGGCAGCATAGAGCTCCCTCGTATGAAATGAACCCCATTTCAAAAGTTATTGGAAAGTATAGCATGACTCTTGAGGGTTAACCAGCGATAATTAACTTATACTCCCCCCCCTTCTTACATATTAATTATTTACCAGGTTGACTGGTGGGAGGCTGAACTGGAGAAAAAGACTCCTGGAAAAGACGCAGAGGCGACCATAATGTCTTTACGGTTACGCACACTGCCCACCCTGCCTGGAGTTGTCAGACCTGGTTGCAGAGAGCTGCTGTGTTTGTTGGTGATCACAGTGACCGTGAGCCCTGGTGCCTCTGGGGTGTGCCCCACCGCTTGCATTTGTGCCACTGACATTGTCAGCTGCACCAACAAAAATCTGTCCAAGGTGCCCGGAAACCTTTTCAGACTGATTAAGAGACTGGATCTCAGCTATAACAGAATTGGGCTTCTGGATTCTGAGTGGCTTCCAGTATCGTTTGTCAAGCTGAACACCCTAATTATTCGTCATAACAACATCACCAGCATTTCCACAGGCAGTTTTTCCACGACTCCAAATTTGAAGTGTCTTGACTTATCATCCAATAAGCTGAAGACAGTGAAAAGCGCAGTGTTCCAGGAGTTGAAGGTTCTGGAAGTGCTCCTGCTGTACAACAATCACATTTCCTATCTTGATCCTTCAGCGTTTGGAGGGCTCTCCCAATTGCAAAAACTCTACCTAAGTGGAAACTTTCTCACACAGTTTCCTATGGATTTGTATGTTGGAAGGTTCAAGCTGCCAGAACTGATGTTTTTAGATGTTTCTTATAACCGGATCCCTTCCATTCCAATGCATCGTATAAATTTAGTGTCAGGAAAACAGCTAAGAGGCATCTACCTTCATGGAAATCCATTTGTCTGTGACTGTTCCCTATACTCATTGTTGATTTTTTGGTACCGTAGGCACTTTAGTTCAGTGATGGATTTTAAAAATGATTACACCTGTCGCCTGTGGTCTGACTCCAAGCACTCCCATCAGCTGCTTCTGCTCCAGGATAGCTTTATGAATTGCTCTGACAGTGTCATCAATGGTTCCTTCCGTGCACTTGGCTTTATTCATGAGGCTCAGGTCGGGGAAAGGCTGATTGTCCACTGTGACAGCAAGACTAGTAGTGGAAATACAGATTTCATCTGGGTTGGTCCAGATAACAGACTGTTGGAGCCAGATAAAGAAGTGGAAAACTTTCATGTGTTTCACAATGGAAGTCTGGTTATAGAAAATCCTCGCTTTGAGGATGCTGGAGTGTACTCCTGTATTGCAATGAATAGGCAACGCCTGTTAAATGAGACTGTGGATGTCACAATAAACGTGAGCAATTTCACTGTAAACAGATCCCATGCTCATGAGGCATTTAACACAGCTTTTACCACTCTTGCCGCCTGTGTGGCCAGTATCATTTTGGTACTCTTGTACCTCTATCTGACACCGTGTCCCTGCAAGTGTAAAACCAAAAGACAGAAAAATATGCTAAACCAAAGCAATGCCCATTCATCTATTCTCAGTCCCGGCCCTGCTAGTGATGCCTCTGCTGATGAACGGAAGGCAGGTGCAGGTAGAAGAGTGGTGTTTCTGGAGCCTCTGAAGGATGCTGCGGCAGGGCAGAATGGGAAAGTCAGGCGCTTTCCCAGTGAGGCAGTGATGGCGGAGGGCATCTTAAAGTCCACGAGGGTGAAATCCGACTCAGATTCAGTCAATTCAGTGTTCTCAGACACACCCTTTGTGGCTTCTTCTTAATTGTGTGCCTGTAATTGTATGATGTCATAATTTAATCTCTCCATATTTAACTGTGTGTGGTAGTCTCCAAAATAAATAGTAGGGCAGAAATTGTGGGAGGACTTTTTTTTTTTTTGTAGTTTGTTTGAGATCAAACCAAATAAACAGTCTATTAAATGCTTGATAGGAAATGAGGTAAAGCACTTTGGTTCCCCCAAGGTGCCAGAGAAAGATGGGGCTGTTTTCCAAAGTTTTAAGTTCTAGATAACTGTATCTTAATCTTTAGCATCACTGATGCTGCCAAAGCCAGCCCAAAGGTGATATTATCCTTTTATGCAGGACTCTTAAAAAGAAAAAATGAACTACATATATTAGTGCTCTTTTAAAAAGTAGACTTTGCTAACTTATTAGGATCAAAGTTAACTTATTTTTTAAGGAAAAGTATTAGTGTCCTGCTTTATTTTTCAAAAGATATAAAGGAAGCATCAAGCAGCAATGATTTATAAAGCATAAAATTAGATTTGGGAAGTAGCCAAAATCATCATTTCAGACCAGAATGAACTAACTGCACTGATAGAATTTACTGGATAATGCCATATTTTCTACAGTGTTAAGTAAGTAGTGCAAGGAAGGTACATTTATTTGACTGTCTTCTTTCCATTCTGTACATTCTCTCCATTCTGTATCCTTGTACAAAGGATCTCATTGAAAATTTAAAGTCGTCATTTGTTGACAAGAATATGTGTTAATACCAAAATGTCAGAGTAACTTCTTAAAACTTTGTTTTAGCAGACTAATATTTGTTCATAGGCTTGTGTATATGTAAATCTTAAATTATATAATCTATTAAATAGACCCTGCTGTAGTGTGCTTTGGACATTTAAATTAATGTAAATATATGTATTCTGTGACTTGATGTTTTGTTTTATTTGGCTATTTAAAAGCATAAATCTAAGATGTTTTATGTGATACGATATGTGCTATTTTGTGTCAATCACCACCAATAGCAAATTTCTCTCCAAAATTCTTGTAGTTATAATAGAGAATTTATCTTTTAGAGGGAGAAAATGCTTTAATGTGTTCTAGACCAATTTATGCTTTCTGTATCACATTTTACTCTGATATCATTATGCACTTCAATCAGGAAGATACTCGAATTTCAATTTTGCTACAGATGAGAGCCTGGGAGATGTCCTCATTATTTCCATCTCTGCTTTGAGGTAATCAAGTACCTTCTCTGGACCAAGGTTTTCTCAGCTGTAAAATGAAGGTGTTGGAACAAATGATGTTTAAGTTTTCTTCCCACATTGAAATCTATGATTTCCTGGTGGTCTTAGCTCCAACCTATGCTCACACTGGCTTTCTGAAACTGAGATCTCTGAAAATGGATGGATTAAACTAGACTAGCATAGCATTGTAAACTGGGAGGGACAATTCTGGATCATCAAGTCCAGTTCCTTCCCTTTTCTCAGGCATGACAGAGGCCCAGAGAGGGTCATACGTTGTCTACGCTACAATTATGAACTAGTGTCAGGGGTAGAAGAGCTTCAGCACTTCCATAGCAATGGTGAAAGGGTCAAATGAATGGGAGCTGGGGATATAGCTCAGTTTGTAGAGTGTCTGCCTCACATGTACAAGGCCCGGGGTTCAATCCCTAGCACCACAAAAAAAAAAAAAAAAAAAAGAAAGAAAAAGAAAATGGGAGACATATGTCATATGTGGGCAGAGCTAACCCTTGAACCTAGGAAATAAGTGTTGCATTTGGCAGGGAAATATCGGCAGTATTAGAGCTCAATGGCTGATCCTAATACTAACACCAGTTTAAAGTTAAGGATGAGCTGAGATAGCAATCAAAACACTTAAAATCAAAATGAGAAAACAAAAGATCCTGAATACTGAAAACAAAGCTATGTCTTGAGTAAAAATAGGAAGATATAGTGATAAAAAAAAAAAAAAACCTTGGAACTGAATGTTATGTTGTGGAATTATTAGTTTTTAGGTGTCTCAGTTATTTTTTAGCAGGAGCCTGATCTCATGTATTTTAAATATAGGAACAAAATTAATATATGCTTTATCAATTTGTCTCTCTTAAACCTTTCATGTAACTTTTCTTCCAAGTACTAATCTGGATTTATGTAACTGGGTTGTTCTTTAAGCCGCTCAGTATTGTTCATGTTGTAGGTTCCCCAATAGGGGAAATGAAGCAACAATCGGAGAAGTGAAGTTTTCCCAGGCTTAGCATATTTTTTTTCACTACAATGAAGATGCTGGGTCCACTATTTTCTGTATGTTTATAACTATAATTAATTGCGAGCTACATTTTTAAAATTCACCTTTAAGATTTATAGTCTGAAAGAATGGCCTAAAAGATTTTCTTATTTATACTTAAATTCTGTATTAGTCCTCATTGCTGGATTAAATACATTTTAGCATATTTATTTTTAACTTTAATTGTTTGAATTATTTGCACAGAATGGTTTTTATTTTTCTAAGTAAACATTTTTCTAAAATGTTAATCAGAAAGGGACATAGGTGAAACTTTTGGGAGTGGAAATAAGAGAAACAGGCAGACACTGTCCAAATTTCAGAACGACATTCGATTGTCAATCACCCTTCTATGCACTGGTTAAACAGAATATACCCTGAGCATCCTTCATCATCACAGGTTTTCCTTTACCATAACTGCTGCCTGGTTATTGCCACCTTTCAGTGTCATCTAGTTTATGGGGTGATTAGCAATAAGTCCCAAAACAGCATTCTCAATAGAATCTCAGGGGAAAATGTAATAAACAAGAGTTTCTAGCAGCTACCCCTTCACACACTCCTACCAGAGACTCTGCTTCAGGGAGTTTGAGATACTATGTGCCTATTGTATTGTTTTTTAAATTCATTTGCCATGTAATTCTGATTTTCCCTATTTTGATGAAACATATCCTGAAATGGAACCATAGCAAATCTTGTGTTTGAGGCTGTGGCAAAGCACATTATTCTTACTTGCTAATGGATTTATTAATAAAAAGAATATTCTAGTTCTCTAAAAAATTATATATATTTTTAAAACCCAAATAAATAACCCAAGAGTTTGGTTCACTGATACCAAATGCACCTTACAGTATATTGTTGTCTATAATTTCTGATTTATATTTTTCTAAATTATGAAATCTAAAATTACTTTGAGATGATTAAATCCCTGATTCTTTCATATTTTTAAAGCTATTTTTAGTTTGAAAGCAGCTACAACAGATCAGATTCGTAACAATGAGCTTCGAAGCTTTCAAACTTTGTTAGATCATAGTAACGTGAGGATATATCCCAAGGATATTTGAGAGCAGATTTCATCTACAGAGAACCAAACGTCTTTGTTTTCCAGTGGGTAGTAGAAAAATATTTTTTAAAGGAAGAACTAAAATTCTTTTCATGATTCTCTCATCCCTCCCTGCTCAAGAGCCAACCCCCAAACTCGCATTTCTTACTTAGTATAACATGGAAGTTAGTGTGGAAAGATGATGATTTATTTGCCTTTGTAATCATTATTGGATGATAATATATAAAAAGAACTAAAAACCCTTATAACAACTTGTTGAATAATTTAGAGGACTGCTTACGGGGCATTGTTGTGTGTGGACAGATTCCAGGGAAGGGAGCTGTTTTAATACTAAGGACCAGAATAAACAGAACATGGATAAACAGACACGTAGTAAGTTGTAAAATGTACACGTGATCTTCACACTGGCTTTAACTTGTTAAGCAGAGGTAGCATTTATTTGTTTTTATTCTTCATCGAAAAAACTTTCAAAGATGGGTAATATTAACCTGTTGCAGCTGGGGAAAGAAACTCAAAAAAGAAAAATAATTCAAGTGACTTAGTTGATAAGCTGTTTTTATTGTGATAATCATTTAAAAATATCCACAATACTCAGACAGGTGTTTTATCAATAGAATGGCTTTTTTAAGCCTGAGTCATAAGTGAACTTTCTGCAAATGTGAGAATATGAATGAATTAATGCTCACAGCAAGTCTGAGGAGAAGAGAAATGGAAATGGAGATCCTAAATCATAATAAAGGGTGACATGATTTTTTTCTTCCTTATAAAACATGATGGATCACAAGTGGCAAAGTTGGAACCCCCCTAGAGAGGTATGATTTTGGTAGACTGGCCTCCTCTAGTCCACTGTTTAGTCTGCTGCAATTCACACATGAAAGGTGTTAATATGCCAGGTAAATATCTGTCTTATCATTATAAATGAATAAATTATTATTTTCAATATTTTTAAAATTAAAAATGACCCAAGTTTATAGAGGAAAAAATTTCTGTTTGAGGGAGATTGAAGAATTTGTTTTTCATTTCCAGAACAGCAGTAGAGATAATTCAATCCTCATGGGAGATTTTTTTTTCCAACTAATTTTAAAATTAGATATCTCAAGTGAATTTTAAAATAATTATTTCACAAGGCAGCCTCACTAGCTTCCTGGATTAAAGTTCTCTATAAGGTAATATGTTACCAGAGAGTAGAAAAAAAATATATATGGAATTTTGTAGGTGTCCCTAGGATCTTACTGTCATAGAATCATAAGATGAAGTTTATCACTTTGGTGATAAATGACCAGTAGTAACCAAGAGCAGATTATGGAGCATTGCTAGATTCTATGGAGACCATAAATGATGTGCAATAACTACACTGTCCTCTTAAAGGGCATTATAGTACAGGGAGGGTAATAAAAAAAAAAAACTTACAGCAATTCAATAGTAATTCAGAGTTGATTTGCCTGCTAGTGACAGTCAACAGAGGTGGAAACAAGATAATATTCTTATTTATACCCTACTTCCAGGCTAATGTGGCACAGACTTAATCATAGATAGTTATCCCATGAATATTACTTTCGCTAGGATCCTTAACTTCGGAAAGCCAATGGGAGATAGCTCAAGCAAGTCATAGTGCTCTGAAATGAGTGTAGGAATTCTTTTAAAAGTTCCACTGATGTGATCCAATCTAGAGGAGAAAGGGGACTTAAAATTTCATGCTGGTTTTCTATCTACACTCCCAGTCCAACCTTACCTCCATCACAGTTGGGATGAGCCTTCTAAATGTGTCCTAGCCATGCCATGAAGAAGGAGAATAAGAACAATAATTACATTTCTTATATGTAAGCTCCATACTGAAGGCTTTATATATTTTGACTCATTCCTATGAGAAGATTATTATTTATGTCTATTTTACAGATGGAGAAACTGAGGCTTAGATATGCTAACCAATTTACCCAAAGAACATGTAGGAAGGGAGTCAGAATTTGAACCTGGTTTCGTGTGGATCTAGAGCTCAGTCCTCTTATAATGTGTATTCTGTGGTATATTAAACTGTAATTCTTTTCATCTCCATAAGAGGGCTTTACTCATCGCCTTGGTTCTCTTGTACCCTTTTACTTGGTTGGAGGTGAACTTCCGGTCATAGTCTGGTTCTGTTTTCAAGATTCCAATCTGTGCCCTTCGGTTGCAACTATCCTCCAACCCTGGCAGCTCACCACTTTGGCCCTCAACCAGTATTGGCTTTTATTTTTCCGCTACTCTTTTCATCCCTCATTTCCCTGACCCAGGTCCTCAACTTCTAGAGAACCTATCTCCTCTTGATTAGCATCTAATACATAGTAGGTGCTTTCATGCCTTGGCAGTTCAAATTCTTTCATTCATTCATTCATTCATTCACTCACTCAATAGACAGTATAGAACACCTAATCTGTGCCAATCACTATGTTCAAAGATCCACATGATCAAGCTGCTCCCAGGTTTCTGAGAGGCAGAAATACAGTTTTATCATGAGGAAAGTGCCCTGATGTAGAAATACCCAAAAGACAGATCACTGAAAGATTCCTGAAGGAGGAACACACGTTTAGAGTTCCTGTTTGGTTTCCACAGCTAGACGTGCAGACACATTGGAAAGTGAGACTGTGAATGTGCTCCAGGCCCATGGGGATCCAAGTAAGGTGGCTGTCAGGAAACCAGGGTGCAGGCCTCCACACACTATCTTATAATGAGGCTCCTTAGCAGTTTGATCACTAGTCCCATTGGATGGGGTCCAGGGCGAAGCTTCCTCATCTCTCTCTCTCTGCATTGAAATTGTAGCGGCAATGTATTCCTACTATATAGCTCTTCAAGGAGGAAAACGTACTAAATTGGCTTATGTAAATGCTTATAGTATTTTTTGCTAGGCTAAAAAGAGTTGGAAATATTAGCTTCTCTTGTGTAACAATATGGGCTTAACACGATAATGATGAAATAATCCTACTTAATTCAGTTATCACTCTATAGACCAAGAAATGTCTCAGAGCGAATGTTTACCCAAGCCTCACTGTAATTAAATTTACATTGCCAGCCCACATATTGACTTGACTAAGCCGATTTTATAAGAGTGAATGATTGGGGTGGGAAGAGACAGAAAGATGTGATTTTCAAGGAGAAAAAAATATCAGACTAATCTGCAGAATTAAATTAAAAAAAAAATCAGGCTCATGTTGACCATTCCTCTGCACTTTTGCCCCAACTCTGCCTGGTTAGATACGTCTCCAAAGCATGTGTGCTTGAGTGAATTTTTCTCAATCTAGTTTTGTAAAGCTGCTGTGCACTTTTTAAAAAATTATTTTTTTCAACTGTATTCCTTTTTCCAAAGAAAATATCTTGCCTGAGGTGGAAACACAATGAAATATCAGTGATGTGAAAGCCTAAGTCGTTTATTTTTTTAATCTCAGTTTTTTAATATTCATACTTAATTACAACCTTAGGGAAACCTTCATCTCTCAATTGGACTGACTTCAAATCAGTGGAGAAACTAGCAAATATCTCCCCTTGGCAACCATTTATAATAACTTTGACTTTTCCCCAAAACCCAGAGGAAATACAGTCCTTGATCCTGGGCCAAGTTTGTCAGGAACTATTTGTGTTAATAAATCTTACTCACAAAAGGACTCAATTGGAAAAGCATATCATTGATTATTATATACAATTTGTAACAAAGACCTTAATTAGCTAAGTTTTGTAGTGATATGAATGACAAATGTGTTATTACCTTTATTTCTTGTTTAATTGATCGACATTAAGCATCTTAAGAATCTGGCAGTGTTTTTGAAAATGAAATCACAGGGAGCCCCATTCAGGGTCTGAGATTTTCCAGACCAGTCTTCGACTCAGGCATTGCTCTACGGGGATTTTCTATAATCGTGAGCTGGCTAGCTGACTCCCTGCCATTTATCTCTCAGCATATTCAGTTTAAAGTACTGCACACTGAGAGGTGGGAGTGTCACCTACCGTGATTAAGCATCCTGTACTTCTCTTGAATTTAGAGGTGGTGAAAAGGAAGTCTCTTCCCACGAGGTCTAAAGATTTAGAGGAGATGGAGGCAGAGTCATTTCTGGGAAGATTTTCCTGACTCTATCTTCATCTCTTCTGCTCACTCTGAAAAATGCTTGGAATACATGTTTATTATTTATTATTAAACCACCTTAAAGACACTTAGCTATAGATACTCACTCTCCAGCCCCACCCCATAGTCTCTTAAAAGCATCAGTGAACCCTTCAAGTGCCCGGTACTGAGCACTCTGCTATCTATGGGCACTGGTGTTTTATATTTGATCTGGAAATGCCTTCTTGGTTCTTCCTATGACCTTTCTCATCTTGGTCAAATGGCAGTTCCACCCCTCCAGTTACTCAGGTCCCAAACCTTGGTATCATTTTTGACTTCCCATTTGCTTTTATATCTATATGCAACCTACAGGGAAATTCCCTTGGCTTTGCCTTCAAACTCTGCCCAGAGTCTAACTCCTTCTCACCACTTCCAGCCCACCCTGCCTCAAGCCACCAGCCTCCCTCACTGGGTGACTGTAGTAGCCCAACTGGTCCCCCTATGCCCACCCTTTCCCTCCTTGGGCAGTCCTTAAAATTGTAGCCATCACAGCCCTTCTGAAGTGTAAGCCAGCTCACGGTTCCTCTGCTCACAACCTATGACTTCAGTGTTTCCAATCCCTTGGCTTCACACTGGAAGCATATATGGAAATTTCAAAAACATTCCTTGGTGTGGCTCCACCCTGGAGATTCTGATTCACTTAGTTTAAAAGCTCACAGGGGTGTCTCAGTCTTTACCCACCCAACTCCAGCCTTGGTTCCCAGGGCTCTGACCCACACTCACTCTACTCTTGTCTGTTGGCCCCTATGCCCATTCAGGGGCTTTGTGCTTCTTTGTCTTCTTCCTGATCCCCACTTACAAGGCTTTGCTCAGATGTCCTGGGAGGGAGCTGAAAACCCTGCTCACCCCAAGCCCAGCCCAGCCCCCTTTCCTATTTTATTTTTCCCTTGGCATTCATCACCATCTGACAGGCACATACTGTACCTTTGATTTACTGTGTGATTTCCACAGGACAGGGATTTTTATCCATTTGTTTGCTACTGTTTCCCCAGTGCTGAAAACAGGACCTGGCCCAGCAAATAAGTATTCATCAATGAGTGAATGAAGGAGCACCCAGTTCAACCTGTATGGCTGCCCACTGTCATGAACTCAGAGCAGAAGCAAGGCCACCTAGGCAGTCCTGCTTACAGTACTTCTATGTGGCATGCTTTCTGTTTGGCCCCACAGTTTGTGATAGCCTTCTTTACCCTCCAAAAGAGCACACCAGGAGTTTTGCCATATCCAGGGATGAATAAGCTGTCTAAATACCTCTAAGTACCCGTTTAGCATATACTTCCCACTTGTTTAAGGCATCCCATTTGGTGTTTATGAAAAGATGTCATGCAGAGTACAGGAGAAGCAGGAAGCCCCTGCCTGTCTCCTCACAGCATTTGCTAACAGAATAATGCTAATTAGCATGTGTCAAGGGCCTGAAAGGAATGAGACTGGGCTTAAAAGGTATCAGGCAGTAGGCCTGACACAAATTTAATAAGGTGCCTCCCACCTTTGGAGCAGGTTTTGAGGAATCTAGTTCTGTCAGGAGGAATTCTGACTGCTTTAGTGAATTAACAGCCGAGCTGCAGTGTTTACACAGTCACAGCTGATGTGCCATCAGAGGTGACCTCTTTGGAGGGTGTGCAGTCTGACGGGCCAATTGACTCTTCTCCTGTCAATGTGTGGAAACTTCCATGGCAACGTATTTTCTGAATAAGTTCCTGAATAAGGAGAAGCTGGCATTATCATAGAGAAAAACCTAGAAAAAGAAGAGACCTGAGTGGAGTGGCAGGATGGGGCCAGGCCTCACAATATCCACCCACAGCGGGGTGGGGGGTGCATGGGGAGAGTAGGCATGTGACAGTGGATGGCAAGTGCTGTGTGAACTGTGAAAGGCAAGAGGAGGATGGCCATCGAAGACGGTAGCCGGGCCAGTCTTGGGGCAAGAGGAGGCTCAGCCCTGCTGAGTGTCCATCTCACTCTATCTACTCTGTTTTCCAGAGTAGCTGCTGCTTGGGTTCCAGTCTCTACCCGTCTTTGCTTTCCATTGAGCGTCTCTATAGTACTAACCCCAAGATAACAGCAGACAGCACTCCACTTTCAGGAAGCAGATCCTCTTGGTATATTATATATACTCCATATTGTTAAAAAAAAAAAAAAAGCAAGCCATTTTTTTTTTTTAAAGTTTGTGCCATTGTCATCTCATTGTAATTTCTGGCTATCAACAATAAAACCAGTGAGGAAGAGGTGACAATGGAAAAGGAATAGCTATCATTTATTGAGCACCGCCTTGAAGCACCCATTGTTCTAAGGGTGCTCTGTGAGATAACCCTCATGACACTCATGACAACCCCTGAGCTAGGATTACTGTGAGCTTCGCCTGACCTAGGAACAAACCAAAGGACAAAGAGATTTAGAAATCTGCCAGAGCCACGTGGCTGGTAAACAGCAAGGCCAGGGCTCATATTCGTTGCTTCATTTAATCTGGACACCAACACACTGAAGTAAGCACTGTTGCAGTTTTACATATAAAAAAATTGAAAGAGATCAAGTTCTCAATCAAGGCCATGTGGCTCGTAAGTAGGACAGTAAGATTAGACCTCATGTTTATCTGGCTTCAAAGCACTTGGTTGTGCTCCTTGGGTAAGGCCCACTCTTTTTGATTTATTATTCATTATTAAAATTCTAAATTCAGAATGACCATAACTATTGCTGGAAGAAGGCTTCTAGAGATTGCTGGATGTTACGTAAAGATCCTATAATTTTTAGCTTTATTAAAAAAGATAGATTTGCATCAGGATTTGAGCAGCAGCACATTAGAGCTGCCAGGAGCGACCACTATTGGCCCTGTGACTGCACACAGTGGGCCTGGCACAGACCCAGGTTCTTTGCTTACATAATTTACAAAGAGGTTTGCCGTCCCTGTGGGATGAGTACTAATAGACCCATTTTCAGGTAGGAAAATTGCCTGAGATTATATAACTTAGCTAGTAGTAGCCAAAAATGGGAATCTGATTCCACATCCCTGACTTCAAAGCCTGTGCTCTTTGCAGGGCCACCAATCCTCTACCAAGCTCAATGCAAAAGCCACCTGCTAATAGGTACCTAGATAACTTAATTGCACATTCTAAAATTTTGTGATGAAGAATTAAGAATGATTGTCACTCCACTAAGGAGTGAGTGTGAGCTCAAAGCCAGATTCCTTCCTGGGCTTAACCAAAGCAATCTGCTACAGACAGCAGGTTGGTTCTTTGGAATCCCCACCAACCATCTCAGAAAAGAATGTTACCGCTATCCACTAGGAAGACCCTTAAGACTGAAGATACTCCTCATAAATCTGACATTTATGTTGGAAAAACAATTCCAAGAGCATAGCCTACACATACCAGTTTGATGGCACCTGGATACCTTGGCCAAAATGACAGACGCTGAAGGCATTTGGCCCATCTCCTCTTCCTTAGGCTCAAAGATGTAGTAAGATTACTTTATTCACTGTTTAAAATGTTCACATCCATTCATTTTCTGGCAATTTCCAGAAAGTACTTACTGACAGCAGGATAAAAGTAACGGAATGTATCCAATAAAAATATTTTTGAAAATAGAAGCTGCATTATTATTTTGACAGCAATCACAGAATTGATATTCATATATATTATTCATGTTTACAGTTTTACGATTGTTTTCATTCAAATGGAAAAATATCCCACTGAATCTGGCACCAACTATCAAGGCAATTCTTTTTAATTTTCTCTTTTTCTTCTCATATTTCTTCTTTCCTTCCCTCCCATCTTTTCTTCCTTCTTTCTTTTTTCCTTTTCTCTCCTTCTCTCTTATCTCTCTCTTACTATATCTTATTTTCCTTCCTTTTTATTAAATCTCTACCTATTTTTGTAATAATTTTAGTGGTATAAAAGTCTAGAAAATTTAAATGTTAGTCTAGAAAAGCTTTGGTACTTTTCTCATAGACTCAAATAGTCTTTACCATCTCACAGTTTGGAATTTGCTATTTGGAGTCTGAAAACACACTACATTTTATCATACAGCTCAATTTCTAACATTAAATTTAAATCATTGCTATCACCAGTCTTTCTTAAATGGTACATAACCAGTGGATTATTACCTTTTTATTTTACTTCTAAGGCTGTTATCATTTCAATGAATGTCAATCTGTTGGAGGGAGGGAGATAATCTCAGTCAAAACACCAAACCTCTATTTCATCTTCTCTTAAATGTTACGTTAGGTGTCATAAAATATTCTGTAATATAATAATGTCACAACTCACATTCAGAATCATGATAGCTAATATTTAATGTTTCTGAGGAATAATTATGCAACATTTACCTAGGTTTGCAAAATATGTATCTAGTTAAAATTTTCTTAATAGCAAATGTGCTAGTCAGTTTTCTATCATTATAACAAAATGCCTGAGATAATCAGCTTGTAAAAGAAAAGGTTTATTTTGACTCACAGTTTTAGAAGTTCTAGCCCATGGTAGGTTAGTCTTGTTGTTTTGAACCCGTGGTGAGGAAGTACATCAAGGGAGGAGAAAAATTCTCCTTGGAGGGCATGCCTTCAATGACCTGAAGAGCTCCTGCTAGGCCCCACCTCTTAAAGGTTTTGCCACCTCTCAATAGTGCTACTGTGGGCCTTTGGGAAGTATTTAAAATCCAAAAGCACGACACGCATATATGTTGATATAATGCATGAGTATGAAGTTTGAAGGTCATTGTAGGTCTGGGAATTTAATCCAAGTGTTCCTGTTCTCAATGTATTTTTTTTAACTTTAAAAAATAATAGCAGAAACTACATTAATTTAATCTTTTACAGTTTTCAAGTAGACTAAAAGGTTAAAAATCAATGGTTTAGGGCTGAGGGATGGGTATAGGTGAACAGCAGAGTACGTATATAGCATGAGTTCAGCCCTAGGTTTGATCCTCAGTGGAAGGAAGGAAGGAAAAAAAAGAAAGAGAGAGAGAGAGAAAGAAGCCAAACCCCTAAACCACACATAATTATTAGCCAAAGATGATTCATAACACTAAGCAGAAACTTTCCATAATGCAGAACAATTTATTTTGTGGTGAACAGAATAAAAACTCTTTCTCTGAAGCATTGGAATCTGACAACCAAACTTCTACCCAACAGACGCATAGTTTTAAACAAACCATCATTTTTTTTTTTGGAGGCAAAAAATTTGGGTTGCATTTTTTCTACTTAAATTACAGCAATGTTGTTGTTGTTATTGTCTGTTATCATTGGCTGAATTATTTCCATGGAAGTGAGATCAGTTTTGAATAGTATTGGGGTTCAGAATGTGCTATCCCAAAATGTGGCACCTTGGTATTGGAGGAAACAGCAAAGCAGGTCACTCTCATCTTTCATCCCCCAAGAGAAACTCTCATCTCAAGAGGCAGCCTCTTTTATTCCTGGAAGAAAGGAACATTTTTATCTCCAGAGACAGAGGATCAGAGAAGAATCTAAACAAACAGACCTCGCTACGTTCCTCCAGTCTATTATCAATAGAGCACACCACTTGTCCAACCATACTTCTCTACAACTGCCTCCCTCTGCTTCAAGCCTCAATGTAAAAATACACAAGCTGACCTCTTCTTTGGGTTTCATAGTTTCAGCTATGAACCTAGTAATGGCAGAGGAAAAGATATTTCTCATCCTCTTTAATATGTATATTAAAGATATACATATGTGAGGACCAACCAAGATGGAATCATTCATACTAAAGTTCCCCATCACCAAGTGGAAACTAAGTTATTTTTCTGAGAAATCAGGAGAGAGAGAGAGAGAGAGAGAGAGAGAGAGAGAGAGAGAGAGAAGCCAATCCTCAGATAGGCCTGTTTTAGCCAGCGTAATAAGAAAATTCCCTTTGCTTTAATCTTTATGAGGAAAGTAACTTTGAAACAACAGATCCACTTTTTGTTGCTTGCTGTTGCTCCCTTCAGCCTTTTTCTGTCTATAAATACTTACTGCCTACATTGCAGAGTGGAGCTCTCTGACTCTCTTCTGAGGGCTGTCAGTTTGTGAATCATTCTTGTTCAAACTCTGTTAAATTTACTTTGTCTAACATTTTTTCCTTTATCATATAGCATTAATATACACTTAAATATTAAGTATTTAAAGATATGCTTGCTTTGATCTAACACTACAGTAACTAATGGCTTTCTTTTAAACTTTTTTTTTTTTAGATTAGTCTGTTTTAATCTAGAAAAAAAGGTTTTTTTCTCAGTTATTTTCACATCAGGACATTAAAATTAAACCTCTTAAAAGTATGTATATCTGACCCCTCAACCCTTTTCCCTCCCAATGTCCTTCCTGGATTCTTCTGTCATTGCTATGACATTGAGTTTGCAGTCAGTCTTTTGACACACTGCGAATGACCTGCCACTTAATAAACATTTCTTTCATTTACTATTTAACTTTCTAAAGTACATTAGTCTTAAGTAAAAAAATTAGACAAAGAACTGAATTTTCTGTTTCATAAAATGCATTTTGTGGCACAATCATTTATGATTGCATTCAAAAATCCTCCTTAGATTGACTCTAGACAACCTTTACTAGAGTGTTCATTCCCCCCATTTTTTTTAAATCTAAAAAACCATTTCAGTTTGGCCTATTTAGAATCCTTAAAGAATGTTCTTTTTAGTACTTTACATTGATTGATAATCTGTGTTAGTCAGTGTTCCATCACTATAACAAAATACCTGAGAAAATCAACTTAAAGAGAAGGAAGGTTTATTTTGGTTCATGGTTTCAGAGGTTTCAGTCCATGGTTGCTTGGCCCTCTTACTCATGGTCTAGAGTAAGGCGGAACATTGTAGCAGAAAGGTGTAGTGGAACAAAGCTGCTTACCTCATGGCCACTGGGAAGCAAAAATAGAATGAGAAAGTGACCAAGGGTGAGATATACCCTTTAAGAATATGTTCCCAGTGATCTACTTCCTCCAACGAGGCCCAACTCCTAAAGCTTTCACCACCTCCCAGTAGCCTTACTAGCTGGGGACCAAACCTTCAACACATGAGCCTTTTGGGGACATTCCAGATCCAAACCACGAACAATAGAGTATTAGTCCTAAACGGCCTAGCATAAGTCCCACTTCTAGGAAGCCATCTTTGACCTCCTTCATAGATTCAAAGTTAAAGTAAGACCTTCTAAACATCTACCTGTTCTGATTTAAATGGTCTTTAAAAGCCCCCTTTCAGCAGGGAAAACATATTAATTCAATTTGCATTTGAAAACACTACCTCTGGCAATAATATTGAGATTGGTTTTGACCAGAGAGAGGTGGACTGAAAGCAGAGTGTTATGCTTTGGATCTGGAATGTTCTCAAAATCTCACATGTTGAAGGTGTGATCCCCATTGCAACAATGTTCAGAGGGAGGTTTTTAGGAAAGTATTGAATCATGAGGACTCTAATCTCATTGGTGTATTGATCCATTTTTAAAAATTTTAATTTTTTTTTTTTTTAGTTGTAGATGGACACAATACCTTGGTTTTATTTGTTTATTTCTATGTGGTGCCAGGGATCGAACCCAGTGCCTCACATATGCTAGGCAAGTGCTCTGCCACTGAGCCAGAACCCTGGCCCAGACTGATCCATTTTATGGGTTAATAATCTAAAGTTATTTTTTTGTTGTTTTGTTTTTTGGTAAAGGGAATTGAACTCAGGGCCACCTGACCACTGAGCCACATCCCCAGCCCCATTTTGTGTTTTATTTAGAGACAGGGTCTCACTGAGTTGCTTAGTGCCTTGCTTTTGCTGAGGCTGGCCTTGAACTCGTGATCCTCCCGCCTCAGCTTCTCGAGCCACTGGGATTACAGGCAGGTACCACCTTGTCCAGCTAGGTTAATAATTTGAATGGATACTGGAATGAGGTGTTAAACTGTAGGCAAGTGAGGCATGGTTGGATGAAGTAAGTAAGTGGGGGCATGTCCTTAGGGACAATATCTTGTCCCTGGCCTCTTCTACTCTCTCTGCTTTATGGCTGTCAATAGCTAAGCAACTTACCTCCATCAAAACCTTGAACCATGATTTTCTGTCTTGCCTCACACCCAAAGCAATGGAGCTGAAATTGAAAGCCCAAATCAATTTTTTTCCTCCAAATTGTTTTAATCAGGTATTTGGTCACAAAAGTGAAAAGCTAACTCACATAGAGGGAAACCAATTAGGGGGTCTTTACAGTGGCTCAGGAGCAAAAGGAGGGAAGATTCTATATATAATAAAGAGTCATGATTTTTAGAACTTAGAAACTGACTGCAATTAATAAATTATTTCAAATTTGCATAAAGGCAATCATAATTAATTACTCCATGCTCCTTTCTTTCCCCTCCCACTACTCTGCCCTATCCAGAGTTCATCTATTCCTCCCATGCTCCCTCTCCCTATCCCACTATGAATTAGCCTCATTATATCAAAGAAAACATTTGGCATTTGTTTTTTTGGATTTGGCTACCTTCACTTAGCATTATCTTCTCTAACTCCATCCATTTACCTGCAAATGTCATGATTTTATTCTCTTTTATTGCTGAGTAATATTTCATTAAAATATTAATATTCATTAATATTTCATCAAAAAATGCCACATTTTTTTAATCCATTCATCTATTGAAGGGCATCTAAGTTGGTTCCACAATTTAGCTATTGTGAATTGTGCTGCTATAAACATTGATGTGGCTAGGTCCCTATAGTATGCTGTTTCTAAGTCCTTTGGGTATAGTCTGAGGAGAGGGATAGCTGGGTCAAATGGTGGTTCCATTCCCAATTGTCCAAGAAATCTCCATACTTCTTTCCATTTTGGCTGCACCAATTTGCAGTCCCGCCAGCAGTGTATGAGTTTACCTTTTTCCCCACATCCTCTCCAACACTTATTGTTGTTTGTATGCATAATAGCTGCCATTATGACTGGAATGAAATGAAATCTTAGAGTGGTTTTGATTTGCAGTTCTCTGATTGCTAGTGATGATGAACATTTTTTCAAGTGTTGATTGATTGTACATCATGTTCTGAGAAGTGTCTCTTTAGGTCCTTGGCCACCCCCACTATTATCCAAAATACATGTATGAAGACACAAATTGGTGTGAATATACAACCAGAGATATGAAAAATTGAGCTCTATATGTAATAAGAATTGTAGTGCATTCTGCTGTTATATATAAAATTTTTTAAAAAGAACAACAATACCAAAATAGACAGGATCAAGTCAACAAAAAAAAGTTAGATCTTTAAAAAGATAAACAGGATTGACAAACACTAGCTAAAATAACCAGAAGAAAAGGAGAGAAAACCAAAATAAATATAATAAAAGAAAAGAAAATGTCACAGGAGATAGATAGATAGATAGCTAGATACTCTGAAATCCAGAGTATCACTACAAATTACAAAAAAATAAATAAATAAAGGCAATCATAAAAATATGGAGAAGGTACTACAAGGGAACAAAGATAGGCACGGTGCTATACATCCAGAAAATCTTCCTAAGGCAAAGTCTCCCAAGGCAAAGTTGAAGGTTGACTTTGTAAGGCAAAGTGGAGTGGGAGAAGGGAGTTCCGGTCCAGTTGGAGGGAGTAGCAAGGTTAAAGATGAGAGACTGGAGACAACTCAGTGTGTCCAGTGAATTGCAAGTAGTTTGTTTTTGCCAGAACCATAGTTGAGGCAGAGGTGGGGACTGCAGAGGGGAAGCTGGAAATGTGGTGGAGGTCAGGTGACCCACGGTCCCATTAACACCTCACTTCATTTCAGCCTTATTCTGAAAGCCATGGAGTCATTTTGTAAAGGATTTCAGCAGCTGAAGTGATAAATAAATGGATTAGTAATCTAGAAAGAGCTTTTTCTCTGTAGTAAAGAAGAAGCTGCAGACTAGTCAGTGAATTATAAGGGTAACCTGGGAAGAAATGATGACTGTTTGAATTGAAATGTGGTAATGGAGACAGAGCAGGGGATGTGTTAGAGGGATGCTAAGATAATAGGGTTGACAAGATGGGTGCTTGATGAGGTGAAGGAACATAGAAGAGACCACGGCTGACCCTTCCAACTTATTGTTTGGGCAGTGAAGGATGATGTCATTTTCCAAGATAGGGAATAGAAGAAAGTGAGTTTCATTTTCGATGTGCTAAGTCTGAGCAGCCTGCAGGGCTTTCTTAAAGAAGAAATGTTCAGCACAGAGATACATGGAGACGCCTGGAGCTCAGAAGGAAAACCTGAGCTGGAGATTTAGAGCGTGGTCATCAGCATTTAGTTAGGAGTTAAAGCCCCGAGAGTGGATAAAATAAATCAGGAAATATGTAGTGGGGGGTGGGGCGGGGAAGAGGATGCAACAGCAGAGACAGCAATATTTTAGTAGTTGGAAAAGCAGGCGCCAGAAAAGGAGGGAGCAAAAGCATGGGGAGAATTGAATTAGTGAAGCTGAATGTAGACAAGGAGACAGTGTCCAGCAGGGCCAAGCACTTCAGAGAGATTAAGGAAGAGAAAGCTTGGAAATGTTCTCTAGATTGAGGAACAGGTGACCTTGGCACAGTAGTTGAGTGGAGGAGTAAGCCAGATGGCAGTGGGTTGAGGAATGCATGAGAAATGAGGAAGTGCAGGCATCTCTTTTAAGGAGTTAGAATGGGAGTGATGGAAAACAAGACATAGATCCTGAGCTTTGCAGAGAGGCACGGAATAGAGGGAGGGCTGCTGAATTTCTGAAGCTTTGGGTATATCTACTGCTAGCGGGGAGAAGTCAAGTGAAGACAAGAATGAGGATCTAGCTAAGACCAGGCAGAAAGAATGAAGCAAGCTCCGGGCAGTGGCACCTGCCTGAATTCCAGCAGCTCTGGAGGCAGAGGCAAGAGGATTGAGAGTTCAAAGCCAGCTTTAGCAATGGAGCCAGGCCCTAAGCAACTTAGTGAGACCCTGTCTCTAAATAAAACATAAAAAAGGGGCTGGGGATGTGGCACGCAAAGGCATGTCATAGCAGGAAGGGAGACCATGAGTGCATGGGAAGAAGGGAGGAGAGCTCTTCAGAGAAGAAAGAAGGGGAGAGGACGAGTGCTCATCTGTGAAACAGAGAGGGGGTCATTTGATGAGAATGAGGGGGAACCAAAATGTTGGGAAGATCCTAAAAGAAAGTGGGGAAGATTTGGGAAATAAGAGAAAGAGAGTAGGGAAGGAAGTGAAGGCAGAAAAGGAAAACAGAAAAGTGGATTAGAGAATTTGATGAGGCTGGAGCACCAGCGTAGCTGGGATATTCTACAGAATGACCAGCTCTAGGATTGTGGCTAAAGGGCGATAAAGGAAATGCAGTGACAAGGGTAGGAAGAACTGTGAGGCTAAGGCTTTTGAAGGGTCATCTGTATGGACATAGATGTTACCTGGGGTAATGGCAAGACTTGAGATGACAAGGATGTGAGTCAGCAAAAGCAAGGTTTGATGCTGTAACGAGAACCCCACATTTCCAAGGGCTTGCCACAACAGAAATCTGTTTTTCATGCATATCACAGTCCACCTCAGGTTAGCAGCTATCCTCCAAGCAAAGACTCAGAGACTGAGGATCCATTGGTGCATGGATCTGCCATCTTGGAGTTACTTGTTTCTAACTAAAATGACTCTGATACTACACTTAGAAAAGTGCACAAAAAGAAAAAAAAAACAACAACACACTGAGGAACATGGAGGTAAAACTTTAAATAAAATAAAATTTCAACAGTAATAAAACAATATATCATGACCCAGAGAGTTTATTTTAGGAGAGAAAAAGAAAGGTTATGCCTATGTGGGCCTGGCTGAACTGGATGGAATGGAAACATTTACTTTGCTCAATGTTCTGCAGCTCATCCAAACATTCATATATCATAAAGTCAGAAATATTGGTCTTTCACTTCAACAACCAACAATGAGATAAATCTGTGAAGACATTCTGTAAATTGAAATGCATGCTGTAGGAGTGAGGAATTTTTGAGCATACAGGGCCCCGTGCTGGGGGTGGTACTGTTTAGTATAAAAAGTTTAAGACATGACATGATTGTCCTCTCTCCATCTTACCATCTGGTTGGGAAAGACAAGGCACAAAAAGATGCACAGGACATCATGTGGTGAAGGCCAACAGAGGTAGAGACAAGGAATATGTCTATTTAGAGGTGGGAGGGAAAGAAGACAATATCCAGGCATTGTCCAGCCCAGAGAAACCAAAATTATTTCATTCTCTACCAGGAAACAGAAAGATGGACTTTCTCAGCCCCCAGGAGATCCAAGTGACTAGGTCCTGGCCCCTCGAATATGCACAAAAATTATGTTCCCCACCTTTAGTCCATCAATGTCAGACTGCATCCATTCTCTCTCATTTGTGTAAAGAATAAGAAAATGTCAATATTTTTAAAAATGCAATTTGTTCTTCAGTCTTCTGTGTTCTTATTTTATTTATTCTTTTAAAGAACATTTATTGAGTGTTCAATGCAGGCAGGCATTGTGCCTTCATAGAGCTGACATTAGTGGATTGATGACCTCTAAGAATTTCTCCATGTTATTTTTTTGTTACTTTGAAAGCCTGATGTTTTATTTACTAATTCAACCAATTTTATTTTCTAATCGTTTTTTTTCTAATCGTTTTTAAACATCTCTCTTTAGCCTTATTATGTTCTTGTTCCTATTTTTTTAAAGTTCTTTTAAATTGTTTTTTTTTTAATTCCACACATTGACTTTTCATCTTGTTTAATAATAAAAGTATTTAAGCGTACATTGAAACCACTTCTTGTGCATATTCAAGGTTGTTAAATCAGCTTTATATGCTTGTGTGGACATTCCTCAGCATTACCAACCCCGTGTATGCCTTAGAGGATGCAATAAAGTTAGAAAAACATCTGTAAGAGTTCCAAAACTCAGGAGAAAGAACACTGGTTTTAAACATGTCATAACCATCAACAAAGAAATGAACTGCACTGTTTCTAGAAAAATCTGTTTGATTCATATACTCTATGAGCGTATTTTCAAAATACATTTTTACTCTAAGTGATTTCCATTTTATGAGCTGATTTTAGAGCTAATAATCCATATGGGAGTCAAAATTATTTATTGGTTTGTAGCTGTTATTGTCTCTCATGTATTTTCAGGAATAACATCCTCATTATGATTAGTCTAAATATCATGTACTATGGTTTTGATTTCTTTGAATTAAAAGAGTTGATATTAAATATCACTTTACCCAATTCCTTGTTTCAGAAAGATCCTAGGTTATAGGAAGTGTTATACATCCTCTGGTTTCTAAAGATATATAATTAATTACACACACACACATGCATACATACACACAACTTTACAAATTGTCACATTTACTTTACTGGTCTGCTCTAGGCATCCTAGAATGTGAATTAGTCACTGAGTTATGCATCTTATCCTCACACTACTAACAAAAAAGTCCCACAGAAAAGAATCATAATTAGAAGGCTACAGAGTCCCCAGTCCATCTGTGTTTAGAGACACCCACTACTATCCCTCTGCAATCAAAGCTATTTAGTCAGAAAAGGTTAGAACAAGAACGAGCTCTTAACCAAGCAAAAGCGGAGACTACCAGATCTGGGTATTTGAATAAAAAGCCTTGGTTTGGACATTCAGTTATGGGTGATGGGGAAATCATGCATCCCCTGAGATCCTTCCTCATTTAGGGATATCTGTTCACTGACAAGGACCCTAGAAGCACCAGTGTTCTAGATGATGGACAGCCTGGGAAGTGGAGTCCCTCAGACCTGACATGAGTCCTAGTGTCACAGAGCCGGGGCCTACAGAGAAACTGAGGCAGTGCATAGATCCCCCACTTCCCACCCCGATTCTTGTTTTCAAGTCAGAAAGGTTTCAGACCTGTCGCTCAGTAGCAGGCATGAATTTTACTGAAGGGATGGGAAAAGGAAAATGGGACACTCTTAAGGGAGAGAGGGGGGACCCCTCTTGCTGTCCAGCTTTACTGGGAATCCCAGAGAAGTGTCCAGAGAGTCTCAACGAGGTCCGCCACTTGAGTTTTGACTGACAGCAGGGTGACAACAGACTTTCAAGCACCTGTTGACATGAACAATTCTAGGTTCCCTTGGCCCATGCTCAGCCATGCTAATGGGATTCTTATTCATTTTGACAAGTTTTCTGGTTAGGAGGAATTATCCGTATCTTCTGAAATCTGGCCTGTAAAAATGGTCACAAAAGTTTCTCCCTTCAGAGTAACTTGGATTCCTTTTATCATTTCCTTGCAGATAACAGGTAGCTGGCTGAGGAATGTGACATACCCTGTCTACTTAGGCCACACAGAGCTGTAGGCAAATTATTTTTTGGCAAAGAAAACATGTGAGGGTCAGCACAGTGGGCCCATTTTATAGAATTATTCTCTTAACCTTGTGTTCCCACCTCCCTCATCTGTCTGTCCTGTAAATAGTAACACCACACAGTACTGTGTGCTTTTGTGCAAGGGCTTAGTCCCCTGTCTTGGAAATTTAGGTCATGGTACTCTCTTCTTGAAGAATTACATGGAAAAAAACAAACCAAAACAAAACATAATGCATTTAATCCTGTGCATCCATGGCTAATAATCATAGCCATCATTATCTTACGGCTTTATGAATTGCAAGGAGGTTTTTTTCCCCCTCTAGTCTCTCATTTGTTGCTTGCATTAATCCTGTGCATTAGCAATAAGCTCAGAGAGTTTGGTTGCCTAGCCATAGATCACACAGCAAGGAAATCTTGGTTGCTATGGAATTTCTATCACCTAGTGCTCTGCCTGGCACATACTGGAAGCTTAGAAAATTCTTGGTGAATTACCAAACAATGGAACAGGAACTTCAAGTCACATGCTCTTCTTATGCCTCACAGTGTGGTTGTGAGTCTCAAATGAGAAACATATGAATGATCTTTAAATTGCCATGCCTGCTGTACTATTATTGCATTTATCATGCTGTCCTGGGGTATGGGAGGTGGCCCCATAATTCTGTGTGACCTTAAGTCTTAATGATCAACAGAACCACAAAGGCAGCAGCTTCATTCTATTGCTCTGAAACATTTCTCTGTGGATACGTTTTAGATGGGAAAGGAAGGCCCCTTGCTGATTCTCTCCATTCATCCAGAGCTTACTAAAATGATTTTGTTCTCAAAACTTTGTAAAACTCCCCAGGTTTAATCTGGCTTTCACTTAAGGTGGCTGCAAAAGTGGGAAAGAAAGAGGTCTCTTCATCCCCTCAGGCTTATCAGCTTTTGAGAAAGAAATCAATGGCTCAAGGGTCTACTCAGTGGAATTGTTGATTTGTGCCTTTTTTTCCCCCTCAAAGTTTAGAACTAATTATTTCCTGTCACATGATTTCATGAAGAGAAGTAACATCGACTCAGCAATTAGTTTGTACCATGCCCTGTTCTTGATGTGTTATGTGAGGTAAGTATAATAGCTGTCTCTACTGTAAAGTAGAAGAACCAGAAACACAGGGAGGATAGGTCATCTGCCCAAGGTTGGCTGGCCAATAATTAAGTGGCAAAGCCAAGTTAGGAAGCCATGTGTTTTGGCTTCATAGCATATATACTCTCCACCACTGAGCTATACTATCCTTTAGAAATGCAGATATTCATAATTGCAGCTAGATGACTCAGGCAGTTCCACACCTAACTCTGTACATGTACATGGCTTCATGTTGAAGGCATTGTGTAAGTAGCAAAGTCACATGTACATTCACTCTAAGAACTTAGCCATCAAAACTTCAACTGATTGAGATGTAACTTTCACAAAAGTTGAAAGCCAAAAATCTCTTTTCAGAATACCTGGAGCCCTCCATATCCCTGAATTTTGTATCCATAGAGTCAACCAACTGTGGTTCAAAAGAGTTTGGGAAAAAAAAAACATTGTCTGTACTGAACATATATAGACTTTTTTCTTTGTTATTCCTTAAACAATGTGATATAAAAACTGTACATAACATTTACATTGCAATAGGTATTAAGTAACCTAGAGATGATTAAAACATATGGGAGGTTCTGTATCGGTTATATGCAAACACTATACCATTTTGTATAGGGGACTTGAGCATCCTCAGATTATGATATCCAAGAGGGGTTCTAGAATAAACCCCCTTTCCTCTTTACCTCAAGAATATCCAGGGAGGACTGTAGATCATCACAATTTTGGAACTTGAAAGGGACTTTAAAAGTCACATTACTCAACCTGTGTGGCTAAATGACTCTTCCAAAGCTCCATTGGCAGGGGTAGAATTCAAATCCAGGGGCCTGAAATTCTCAGTTCCAATTGCAAAACTCTTTATAATAAGACTTCTTTTTTTTTTTTTTTTTTGCCTTTTCAGTAAATTTCTTTTTTCCTAATCCTCTTCCAGGGCCTTCAGTATTAAAGAAATAGAAATAACTAAGATATTTCTCTCAGTGTGAACATTGCAACATAGATAAAAGAAACTTCCAAGGTCCCTGCTCACTCTATTAGGACTGTGTTTTTCAGCTTTTCATCACTGTGACCAAGATATCTAACAAGAGGAACTTGGAGGAGGAAAAGTCTATCTGGGGCTCGCAGTTTCAGGGGTCTCAGTCCATGGTTTGCCAACTCCATCACTGTGGGCCTTGGGTGAGGCAGAATATCATGGAAGAAGGGCAAAGTGTAGAAAAGTGGTTTAGTCCATGGCAACAGGAAAGAAGAGAGACTGAGAGAGAAGGTGAGGCACCAGGGACAAAATATAAACCCCAAAGGCACACCCTTTGTGTGACTTACTTCCTCTAGCCACACCCACCTACTTACAGTTCCTACCCAGTTAGTCTATTCAAATTATTCATCATCAAATGGATCATTCCATTGATTAGGTTACAGCTCTCATAAGATAATCAGTCCACCTCGGGACATTCCTGTATTAACACAGAAGGTTTTCAGGGGGACACTTCATATCCCAAACCAGAACTACATGGTTTTTGGAAAGATTATGTGTCTTCCCTTAGTTCCTTCTGTTAGGGATCAAATAAAAGTTTTAGATGCATGTTAAGAACTGCAAAGAGGCTGAGATTTTACCTGATCTATAAGCTAACAAGTTAACTTACTATGGTCTCATGGATACCAGTAGAAGACTCAAAGACTCCTCAGTCAGAGACAAAGGGAAGTTTATTATTCATAGCAAAAGTAGTGGTCAGAATCTTAGTATTTTTTTTTTTTTACCAGCTCCCCAAAGCCCTAACATCCAAGAGGGAGAAAACATGGCCAGAAAACTTGTACATGGGGTGAGTTGGATTAAAAAAGAGGAAATATGACCCAAATCTTTCATAATGAGCAGTAAGCATGCTTGTTCTTTGCTCCATAGAGAAATTCTATAGCTATTATACTGGACAGCAGACAAGCCTGTCCTTTGTTCCAGAGGGAAAACCCTATCTCTGTCTGTCAAGGTTGTTCTCTATACAAATGTCCTTGAAAAGATAGTCCCTAACCAAAGGAAATCGGTGCTTCTGCAAGATGTGCCAAAATGTTGAGAGACTCATGGGAAATTGTCTCCCAACAGTACAAATCCACGAAAACTGCCCTATTCAAGTCATCTAATGTTGTGCTATTTTTATATTTTTAAAGCACCTAAGATAACTGAACTTCTGAAAACTCAGATACCAATTCATTTGTTTCAATTAAGGCTTTCAGCAAGAGAACTGTTTTTCTAATCCATTCCAGTAAAAAGAACTCAATACCGAGGAGAGCATTTCAATTTTTAAAAACAATGGGAATACACTTTTTCTAATTATTTCATTCTTCCAAAGAAAGGATATTTTCCTTTCCATGAAAGTGCTCATGAAATATTTTCTCATTTGGAATATGAAATGGAGGGAAAGAGCCAGTGATTACCCAATTTTTCAGCAGCTGCATGTGTTTTCATGTACAGCACACACTGGGAGATGTTTCCATGTTGATGTGTGTAAATAGATCCCTTGATGTGATCACTTTTTTGCAGGGGTCCTGGGGATTGAACTCAGGGGCACTCAACCACTGAGCCACATCCCCAGCCCTATTTTGAATTTTATTTAGAGACAGGGACTCACTGAATTGCTTAGCACCTCACTTTTGCTGAGGCTGACTTTGAACTCGCCATCCTTCTGCCTCAGCCTCCTGAGCTGCTGAGATTATAGGCGTATGCCACCACACCCGGCTATGTGATCACTTTTAAGGTTATATAATTACTCTTTCTGATAGAAGAAAATATCATAAATCTTCAAAGTATATATGTTTTCCATAAATAGTTTTAATTGACAACTAGGATCTTTGCCATTTATGTGGCAGTTTCTTTCATCGTTTTTGGTAATGAATTAATACCACTTACAACTTGTAGTGCATCTAATATTCAGATTCTTTGCATATTTCATCTTATTTGAGCTTTAATTGAGATACATGAAGGAACAGAGTCACATGCAGAGCTGTACATGGGGAAGCTAGGATTCAAAGATCTAGCTGCCTGTAAAGATGGTAACTTTCTTTATGTTACTCTGGATTATTGTTACCTAGGCCACCTTTCGACTTGGGATAGAGATTTCAAACAAGATCTCGAAGCATTATCCTCCACACTTCTAAGTCCTTAGTCCCATTAGTCTTAGTCCCATTCACTTGGCATGCTGATTCTCAGCTCTCTTTCCCAAAGCTCAGGGACATCATAGACTCTTAGAAATTCTAAGAAAGACTGATACCAACAGTCTGCATTTTATAGATCCCCAGTGGATGCTCAGATGTTTTCAGATTCAGCAGTTCCTTGGTTGGAAGCTCTTATAAATGGAAATTTTTGAGACAGTCTTCTATTCTGTCCCTTTGTAATTTGCCCCTATTATTCTAAGTCTGTTCTCTAGTCTACTTCTTTTTCTAGAAGGACCTTTCATGAAATCCAAGAAAACTGTATCCAAAGAAATACACTGAACAAGGGACATTAACCTAGGTGGTTGGTATAGTTATATTTTAAAATATATTATCAAAATTAGAACTGAATACTAATGTTTCAAGCACTGATTAAAGTTAAATCATGCCAACAAATGACTCTTAATCATCTACAATGGAAAAGAGTTGAGGCTGACTTAGTGAAGTGCTTTTTGGTGCTAATACATTTACCATTATGACCACTGAAGTTATTACACTTAACTATTTCATCAGAAACCCAAATGTTATGGTTTGAATGTTTGGTTTCCCTCCAAATTCATGTGTTAGCAGCTTCATGCAATGATATTGGCAGGTGGTGCCTACTGGAAGGTGTTAGGTTGTGAGGTTTCTGCCCTCATAAATGGATTAATGCTGCTATGAAAAGGACTCACAAGAGAAGGTTTTCTCGCACTCTTCTGCCATGTGAGGAGCAGTGTTCCTCCTCTCCAGAAGATGTAGCATTCAAGGCATCCCCTTGGAAACAGAGGCTGGGCCTTTACCAGACTTTGTCAGCGCTTTGCTCTTGGACTTAGCCTTCTTAACTGTGAGAAATAAATCTGTGGTTTGTTTTGTTTTGCTTTGCTGCACTGGGCATTAAACCCGGGGCCTCATGCATGTTAGGCAAATTCTTTATACTGAGCTGTATTCCCAGCCAATTCTATTTTTCATAACTGACCCAGTCCAAGTATGGGCACAAAACAGACTAAAGCACCCAATATTGAGTACATGTTGAGTAAGCATTTTTAAGTGTTCTATGGAGATATTATCAGTTGTATTTACATTTGCACATTAAACTGTCCAGCAGGTTTGATAAGTAAAGGTTTGATAAGTAATTTTCCTCCCCCAAAGCCACCACTTATGGCTGTTAACTCTCTTCTTTGACCCATCTACTTTTCTCCAGCTTAGTACTTTTAAAGCAATTCCACCTCAAATACACTTCATTTCCATGATAAAGTGCCAAGCAATTCAATAGTCTGATATAGTAAGGCTGGATTGTTTTTCTTTTATACTTTGGGATTCTAGCTGGTATATTTTGTGTATTTCAGGCAACTGGAGTGGATTGAATAGTCTCCCTTAAAAATTGTGTCCATCCAGAGCTTAAAAATATGAGGTTTTTGTAGATTTAATTAGTTATGGATCTCAAGATGAAATTCTGATTTTGATTGGACTCTAAAAACCAACGACTCATGTCCAAGAAGAGAAGAGGCATGGAGAGACCACACGCAGGAAAGAAGAGGATGTAAAAATTAAGACAGATTGGAATTATGTCACCACAAGCTAAGAAGGAATAAGTAAGGCCAGCAACCGCCAGATAGTAATAGAGAAGCATAAAGTGATTTTTCCTCACAGTTTCCAGAAGGAACCAATCCTGCCAACATCATGATTTTTGACTTCTAGCTTCCAGATCTGTGAGAAAATAAATCACCAAGTTTATAGTAATTTGTTATGGTAGTCCTAGGAAACTAATATAGCAATATAAAGACAATTTAAGATGAGAAATCATGTTTACCAGTAAGTGGTGTGCTAATTAAACAAGATACATGGAGAAAAGTTAAAACAAAATATTGACTGGAAGATGCTAGATCTGAAAGTATGCTGCTGATAGCAGTGCTTTAATTTAAAAAAGATGCTATGTCTTCATAAGTAGTCTGTGAAGATGAAGAAACCACTTGTCTTGTTCTGTTATTCTCCATCACACGGATCACCACAGTGTTGAGGGCCCATTCTCATTCTCAAGCGAAGCTCAGTCTCAGCAGAGTGACTGCCACATGGTAAGTCACAGTAAGTGCTGAACACATAGCATGACCCTGGGCAGTCCTTGTTCACTTCTGCTTTTCCGATATAATAATCAAGAGTGTCTTCTTTCATTCTTAAAGTGTTACGAGTCATCATCCATGGGTGGTGTGTGTGAGCTATGCGCATTGGAGCGTATGAGAGGACTGGTCTGGCGTTGTGCAGATTGGGTTGTGCGCCCCAAGTGTGCCTTCCGACTGCTCTGTCTGTGATCCCACACAGCACCTGAGATGGGAGAGACTAGCCAAGATGTCACTCAATCTGCTGAACACAAGACATCATCAAACAAGACTCCACTCTTCGAAATCCTATCCCTTACCTTATTTGGGTGGAATATTCTATCCAATGTCTTCTCCTCAATAAGTAGGGGCATTTGGGTGCGCTTGCTCTCTTGCCTCCCTTCCTCCTCTTGCCCTCCAGCTTGGGAACTGACACCTGAGGTCTCAGAGCCATCTCTGACCCCTGAAAAAGGTACTTTGTGTTTGTGTGGTCTTTACATTGCCAACCCAATTCATGCAGAGTGACCCTGAATCCGTTGCCCACTCAGGATGTAGGTGACATTAAATGGTTTGAATGGTACACGGTCATCATATTGAAAGATCTTTAGTGTGTGTGTGGAGTAGATGATTTTGAAAACATACTATTTGCTTATCTGTGATTTTTGTTTTCCAGTTTCAGTTACCTGCAGCCAACTGAAGTCTGAAGATACTAAATGAAAAGTTCCAGAAATAAACAATTCATAATTCACTGTTGTGAGTAGTATCACAAAATCTCATAAAGTTCAGCTCCTTCCTTTCTGGACTTGAATCTTTGTCTTGTGCATCTACACTGTGTTTGGATTTGCCCATTAGTCACTTAGTGCCATCCTAGTATGACTACATCATAAAAAGAAAGTTGAACATAGTATAATATTTTGAGAGAAAAAGAAATCACTTTCACATAACTTTTATTACAGTGTATTGTTATAATTATTCTATATTATTATTGTTGTTGTCATTAATCTTTTACTGTGCCTAATTTATAAATCAAGCTTTTTATGTATAGAAAAATATGAATATATGTAGAGGAAAAAAATCTCATATATATGTTTTAGGCATCCATTGAGGGTCTTGGAATGTATCCTCTGCAAATAAAAGGGGGACTACTATACTGTTACAGGCCTATTTAACAAAATAGTAAAGTTATTTTACCCCATTTTTATTAGACTTTATTTTAAAATTCATATATGCAATTAATATATCCAGAATGATTCTATTAAAGCTAGTCGGATTATGTCTTTTCTTTGTTCAGAATCCTTCCGTGCCTGCTCATCTCACTCTGAATAAAAGCCTATCTTTGCAATGGCCTACACGGCCCTACCTGATCTGACCCAGGTCCTTCTTTAGTGTTGAGTTCCCATCAAACTGCCCTCCTTGCTGTCAAACACATGCTTGTTTCTGAGTTGGAGGGTTTACTTTTGTTGGGGATAAACAAATGTTCAAATTCATGGAATGTAGGTAAAGTTGTATTTGGATATTAATATACATTAAAACACCCATAATAGGCCAGGCGTGGTGGTACATACTTGTAATCCCAGCGAATCCGGAGGCTGAGGCATCAGGATCACAAGTTCAAGGCCAGCTTCAACAAATTAGCAAGGCCCTAAGCAACTTAATGAGACCCTAACTCAAAATAAAAAGAACCGAGGCTGTGGCTCTGAGTAGTGCAATCTTGGATTCAATCCCCACTACCAAAAAACAAACAAAACAAAACAAATTTAAAAAAAAAAAAACTATAATAGAAAATAAGAAGATAGAAAATGAATGACTTTCAAGTTAAATTTTAACTAGGTAGGGAGAAAAACCAAAATAATTTTTAAGCAGTAAAATTAAAACTAATAACAATAAATGAAATTAAATTAGTGAAATTAAAAACTCGTAGAGAAATGATCAACATAAAAGTAGTTAGTTAAAAAGACTAAAAATTCTGGCAATGTTGATCAAGTAAAAAGATACAGGATAGGAATTAAAAATTAGGCCTTAAAAAGGAGTAAATTCTATTAGGGATTTTAAAATTATGTAACATCATATGACAGTTATGAAAATAATTTTGGTAAAACATAGATGGGATAGGTATTTTTAAGAAAATCCAAGTAACCAATACTGACTCAAGAAAGATAAAAGTACAAAAATACCAATATACATTGGTGGTGATTTATGGTCAAAACTTTCCCTCCTCAAAAGGCACCAGATCTGGTAGGTTCTAAAAGTGAGTGAAGGGGATGGGGATGTGGCTCAAGCGGTAGCGCCTTCGCCTGGCATGCGTGCGGCCCGGGTTCGATCCTCAGCACCACATACAAAAGAAGATGTGTCCACCAAAAAACTAAAAAATAAATATTAAAATTCTCAAAAATAAATAACTAAATAACTAAATAAATAAAAGTGAGTGAAGGATATGAAAAATAACAACGCTCAAGAAAATGGGAAATGTTAACCCCCAAAGAGAGAAGATGACAATATGACCTGGGAGAGAAGGTAAACAGTGGGCTCTCACCCTATCCCAGCAACAATAGGTTTCGAACTTTTGCAACTGTTTCCTCTGATTTGAAGTTGCACAAATGTTCTCCTTGACTACCTAACCAATGTATTTTTGCCATAATTCAAATCTCACTTGTCATGATTCCAATCTCTCTTGAACTTTATAAAAATAAGATCCAATGGATAAAGAAACCATGGTATATATGCACAATGGAATATTACTCAGCATTAAAAGAGTATAAAATTATGACATTTGAAGGTAAATGGATGGATTGGAGAATATCATGCTTAGCGAAGTAAGCCAATCCCCCAAAACAAAGGCTAAATGTTTTCTCTGATAAGTGGTTGCTGATTTCTAATGGGGGGAGAGGCATCGGATCAATGGAGGAACTCTGGATTAGGCAAAAGGGAGAGGCAGAGGGGAGGGGGCATAGGGGTAGGAAAGATGGTGGAATGAGTTGGACATCATTACCCTAGGTACATGTATAATTGCACAAATGAGATCCTACATTGTGTACAACCAGAGAAATGTAAAATTGTGCTCCATTTGTGTACAATGAATCAAAGTGCATTCTGTTGTCATGTATAACTAAGTAGAGCAAATAAAAAAAATCAGATTCTAGTTGTAATCAATTACCATTTTCTCTCCTAAATATGTAGCATTCTACTGTTTAATAAAGAAAGCTTGCTGATCTGTTGAGGTCTGTTCCCTGTTTTGGTCATTTTTGCTTTCAGTAAATTGTACCAAGACTTTAAAGAACAGATCATCTTTAGCTTTCATAAACTAACACAGAAAAACTGGAAAAATTACTTAATTTACTTTTAAATTTAGTATAATCTTGATATCCAAATAAGAGTAATGCAAAACAAAAAAGCAAATCATACCTTGAACAGTATTTTATAAAAATATTTGCAAATCAAATCCAACAACATACAAAATAAAATAGAAAATTGTTCAACATTAGAAATAACATTCACATTGTAAAGAGAAAAATATGTTAATCTTGATAGATATGAGAAAAAAGTATTAGAAGAAAGTCATCATTCATTTTGGAGTTTTACGAAAAATTTCAACATGTTCTTGTAATTATTATACACAAGTTTAACCAAGTAGTTAATAAATGATCACTGCAATTTAATAAAAATCTTCTTAGATTATAGGAAAAGAGGGGGTATTCCCCAAACCATTTTATGAAGTTAGCATAAATCTTGATACCAAACCTAGACAAGAACAATAGAAACTAGAAAATTTATAGACCTATGACATTCATGAACATAGATGAAAAGATCCTTAAGAAAACTTTATAAGACAAAATTGCATAAAGTATAAAAAAGTAAATAATTTATGATTAAGCTGAGTTCATTCCAGGAATACCAAGGTGATTTAATATTTGAAAGTAAAATTATGTTGTTAACCTCATATGTAGTAAGTAATTTAATCTTGTCTGCAAGAAGTCTGGCCATCAAGGTTATCTCTTAAACCCTTGGAATGTTGCTCAACAGGAATGTTTTTGTTTTCCTGGCAGACCTGGGTAACTGCATGGTCTAATAGGATTTAGGGTAGGGTCCTGCATCACAAAAGCCCAAGAATCTGGTTTAGGGTAGGAGCTTTGGGTTTTGCCTGGGAAGCTGGAGACTGGAGACTGAAATCAGCCACATGGACAAGCAATCATAGCTGTGTCATGGGGTCCTGGTGAAAAGTCTGGGCACCAGGCTTAGGTGAGCCTCCCTGCTGGCCATGCTTGGGCATGTCACACATTGGAAATTCATGTGTCCATCACTTCTGGGAGAAGGATAAAAACAGTTTGATAACTTTTCTTGACTTGGCCCTGTGTGCTTCCAACTTTGACTGATTTTTAAATTTATATCCTTTTTCTGTAATAAACTCTAACTCTGAGTATAACAACTTTCAAGGAGTTCCATGAGTCCTAACAGATCATCAAACCTGCAGGTGGTCTTGGGAAGCCCACAAACTTGCAATTGCTGTCAGAAGTGATACTGGTCTTGTGTGGACAGTGTCTCCTCAAACTATACAGCTGGCTGAACACCTCACACTTTATTAAGTTATTAAAGGAGAAAAATCATATGATTATCTCAATAGGTACAGAGTATTAGATAAAATGCAATAACTATTCAGGGTTTAAAAGTCTGTCAAAAACTGATAATAAAATTAAGATTATTTAATCAGATCAATAGTATATTAAAAACCCTACAGCAGTATTATACCTAATAGAGAAAAGTGTAAAGTTAACATAAAAAAAGGGAAAAAAATGTTCATTATCACTATATATATTCAAAATTTTACTAAATGATTAGAATATTCTAGTTATACCAGAAACCGAAATAAAATAAATAATTACCAACAAGCTGTCATTACTTGGATGGCATCAATATCTACTTAGAAAATTCAAGAGTTCAATGGGATGTTTTTAGAATAAACGAGAGAGTTTAATATTGTGGGTTACAAAACAATGTTAAAAACCAATTGTATTTTTATACACAAGCAATTATCTAAAACTATTATTTTAAAAATTATTCCATTTACATGTTCTTATTGGAGGTATAGACTCTGTGTTTACATTTGTTCAAATGCATCAAATTGCATACTTAGTTTTGTCCGTTTTACTATGTGTATATTTTACCTAAAAATGAACTGTAAACAAATATTTAAAAAATAGGAAAGTTTAAAAGTATTTATACTACTTTACAACAAAAACATATAATATCCAGGTAAATAAATCTATTGAAGCTGTGAAAGCACTATAATGGTAGAAAATTATGAAGTTTTATTAAAAGATATTAAATAAAACCCAAATATGTGGGAAGATATACCACATTATGGATAAACAGATTCAATGTTGTGATGATGTCAAGTCCCATGATTAATCAGCACTTCTAAAATTGCAGCATAACAAGTTGATTTTTTTAAAAAAATTTTTTTTTAATATTTTATTTTTTAGTTATCGGCAGACACATCTTTGTTTGTATGTGGTGCTGAGGATTGAACCCGGGCCGCGCACATGCCAGGCGAGCGCGCTACTGCTGAGCCACATCTCCAGCCCAACAAGTTGATTTTAAAATTGATAAAAAATAGCAAAGGGCCTATGATCACCAACACACTTATGAAGAAAAGATGGGATTGTGTATAAACACTAAAATTTATTTTAGGGCTATAGTATTAAAATGTGTTTTATGGTACAGGGATAAATCAATGGAGCACAATAGAGAGTTCAGAAAGACATATATGTAGACAATAATCAATGTCAAATACAAGAGAAAAATCCCAAGGAAGAGGAGAAAGAAAGGGAAAATAGAAGATTTTATTCTATTTACATTTGGCCATGTCAAAACTGTTTTCCTTAATATTTTAGGAATGGGGCATATAAAGGATGGCCAAGCCACAGTTCAGTTTTCCAAATAAGAAAGAGACAGGAATGTACTGTGCTCAGTGGTAAAACACTGGCCTAGCATATGTGAGGCCCTGGTTCAATCCCCAGTGTTACCATAAAGGGAAGGAAAGAAGGAAGGAACGAAAGAGAAACCAGCTACATAATTTGTGGGTTCCACTAAAAAACACTATGGGACTTTTTGTTAAAAAATTATTAAGAATTTTAAGACAATGACAGCAGAACCGTAAACCAAGTACAGGGCCCTTCTAAGCTTGGGATCCTGTGCAGGTGTGTGAGCCAACATCCACTAAGCCAGCCTTGCCCAGATATTACAGTAAGATCTTGGTAATCTAAGAGTCCTATATACATTACTATTATCTTTGCAAGTGTCAGTTAATGTGGGGAAAAAATGCTGTCCTATCAGTGTTTTCTTATTTTTTTCTGGGGGGATGGGTGCGCGATGGTTAGCAGGGACTTAACTCTGGGGCACTCAAGCACTGAGCCACATCATCAGCCCTGATATTTTGTATTTTTTAGTTAGAAACAGGGTCTTACTGAGTTGCTTAGTGCCTCGTTGTTGCTGAGGCTGGTTTTGAACTCAGGATCCTCCTGCTTCAGCCTCCTGAGATTGTATTACAGGTGTGTGCCACATGCAGGGTTATATCAGTGTTTTCATTCATAACTATACCAGTATTCTCTGGAGTTAGAACAAAGAATTCTCTATATTTTCCCCACTTTTGTTAATTAAAATGCACTTTTGTAACTCGATACCCAATTTAAAGTTTCCATTCTAAGATAGTTGGAGTTCATAGCTTATTTCTGAGAGCTCAGGGGAATACTTTACTTTTCTTTCATTACCCTAATAAATTTTCTATTGTTTGGCCTTCTCCTGTGGCATTCATTTACAAAATTGAAAAAAATAATAGGACATTTCACTGAGGTAATTTTGATTTTATTTTAGATTGCTTTACTTTTTACTCTCCAATAAAATGAATAAATCAGTGTTGAAAGTTACAGTTATTATGATATATTGATGTGAATATTAAGGTAATGCATAAGAATTGATTTTCCATAATAAAGTCCAATTGAATCACCCTCAAAATTGGTCCTTAGAAAACATTTTTTAAAATCTTATCTATTTTATGGAAAACATTTTGAAATACATAAATGGACTGAAGTTTTCACAATATTATTTGGGATCTTTCAAAGAATGATTGGTTGCATTTTATTTAATATTATAATATGCATACTGATTCCACCTCACCAATAACCCTTACATATAAAGTTATAATGGAACTTACACCAGTTATAGATCTGTGGTCATTTGTTTTTTCCATATAGTGCTTCTGAAGCCATTTGGAATAAAATGGCATAAGGTAAATAGGGGAAAATTGATGAGAATCTGAAGAATCGCTGGAAACTGATAAACTTTCCAACAGCAAGGGCTGGTCCCAAAAATCTTCATTAAAAATAGTGGAGTTTTATTGAATATCGCCCAAAATCTTTTAGCCCAGGTGTTGGTGCCCCCTCACTAAGCTCTTCAAAGCTTTCTTTCCTCCTCATTTGTTTGCCTCTCAATTTTAAGTCTTCTGTACTGTGTTGACTTTTGCTTTTTGTTTGTGAGGAATTTTAATCTCATAAAATTGAATGGGTATCTGTGTGTCTCTTTTGTGATTTGCTATCATTTTTTATTGGATTGTTTGTCTTTTTCTTATTACTTTGCAGAAAATTTGTAGAAGTTGTATAATTGAGATAAAATCCTTTTGACTATTGTTTGTTTTGTAAATAATTTCGTAGTCTGGGCTTCTTTTTTCTCTTTCACAGGTATATTTTGTTACACAGACATTATGTATTTCAATGTGATTAAATATGTGGTACCTTTATAATTGGTACTTCTTGTATCCTATTTAAAAGTTTTCCCTTATTTTAAACTCATGAAGGTATTCTACTGTCATAGCTTCTTAAAATTCTTTCCTTTTTTTCTTTCACATTTATGCTCTAAAAAAAAACCACCTGGAATTAATGTCTGTTTATAATGTTCAACTACAGGCCAAGGTTTTTAAATATACAATGGGGATACTTAATTTTCCCAATATTAATCATTAAAGAGAACCTCCCTAACCTGATTGCTCTATAATGCCACCTTTTTTGTAAATCAAGTGTCCAAGCATGGTTAAGTCTGTTTGGGTTCTTTTCTTATTTGTCTAACATTGACCCTTTCTATTAAATTGAGTCAGTGTCTTTCCATTGTAATTTATATTCTTGATAATCACAAATTCAGCTCTCTTCTGAAAACATTGTTTTGTTCTTCTTTGACCTTGGAATTTCTAACTAAATTTAGAGTCAAATGCCAAATTTCATTTATTAAAAAAAGAATAATAAAGGCAGGGGCTGTACTCAATGGTAGAGCGCTTGCCTTGCACGTGTGAGGCCTAACTAGGTTTGATCCTCAACACCACATAAAAATAAATAAATAAAATAAAGGTATTGTGTCTATCTACAACTAAAAAAATATTTAAACAAAAATAATAATAAAGTTGTTCACAGTAAATATTTATATCTATCTGGAAAGAATTATTCTTTATAATTTTGATGGTTTCTTTCCATGGACATGGAATGTCCCATCAATTATTAAGAACTTATTTTATCTTAACAATGTTTTACAGTTTTCTGCACAGAGTCTTGTACATCCTTTAAAAGATTTATTCTTAGGTTTTTGGTATTTTTCAAGTTACAAGCAATATTTTTATTGATTCTTTTCTTACTAGTATACAAAAATTCAAACAAATTTTAAAATATATTTTCTAGTAACTTTCCTAAATTCACTATTTATTATTTTAATGTGGTGGTAGGTTCTTTGTTTTTCAATTATCCACATACATAACTATATCACTTGTGAATAAGGACATTTTATTTGTTAATTTTCAAAAAAAATGACATTTATTTTTCTTTCCATACTGCATTAACTTGAAGTTTGAGTGTCCTTCAGTGTTGCATATTAAAAATAAATGGTAATAAAGACAATGCATATTAAAAATAAATGGTAATAAAGACAATATAGATCTTGAAGAGAAAGCTTTCATCATTTCACCATTAAGTCTGACATTTATCAAAGTTTGTTTTGTATTGTAAATATTGCTTATTAGGTTGAGAATGTTCCTATGTAGTCTAAGTTTCCTATTATTTGTTTTTTAAAACTCATGATCAGGTTTTTACCAAACATATTTTTTTTGTAACTGCTGAGATGATATATAGTTTTTATCTTTCATTCTGTTAATGTGATGAATTACTATGAATTAATTTCTTTTTCATGTCAGACCAAAATTGAAGATAACAGTTTTGGAATAAACCCAGTGTGGTAACAGAATACATTCTTTGTTTTACATATTACTAGATTCTATCTGCAACACTAGAATGTGAGCTTCATGAAGGCAAGGTTTTTTGTCTTCTTCTTCTTTTTTTTTTTTTTTTTAAACCGTGTCTCCGTGGCATATTTATTTACCTGAGTTATCTCAGAATTAGACAGCTTCTATTCTGCTTGTGAATAGAGAGCTCTGAGCCCCTGGTTATCTGGGGTGGAGCTCCACACCGCCCCAAGGTTGGACACTACATTCATCCCCCTTCATAGAGAGTATATACCCACATAACTTAGAAATCAGACCTCTCTCTTTATTTCTCACGGCTCTACCTCCTCACTTATTCTTCACCCTTCCAAGGGATGGAAGGTTGGGGCTTTTTATGTTCTGTATCCAGGATTCTGCACAGCAATAGCACTGCTGACTGGCCACCAGTGCAACCACACAATGGGTACAAATGCCCAGGGGCCAAAGAAGGGGCAAGGAGAAGAAGCAGAGAGACTATACAGCCATCTTGGTAATGTCCAGAATCCCATGTTCTGGCAAGAACTCTAATTTATTTTATGCTTTATTTTAAATTTATTTATATTTATTTTAAGTTTATTTAAATTACCCTTGAAAGTGGCCTCTGAATAAATTAGAAGAGTCGAGTATGTTCATCTTTCATCAGTAATCATGAACCAAAGAGAGCTAAGACCACAGTGCTTTGCCAGATAATAGATATTCACCTATTTTTCCTCTATCTCAAACATAGGAAATGCTTTCAAATTTAGGCATTTCATTTCCAAGCATTTTAAAGTTAATGAGAAAAAAAAATCTCATTTTTTAATGCTCACATCATGAAGTTACAAGGTACTTAGGAACAGAGATGACATGAGCTACATTAGGGTGTTTACTAGTTATGTTATGATTCCAAATATAAAAACAAAAAAGCAAAAGCAAAAACAAAAAAACACTAAATGTGTAACAAAACACTTGACCTTAAGTTGACTCAGAAGGTCAGAGAGCTCCTCATTATTCCACCCTGCCCACCTTTTTGGTCTCCTTAAATTTTTGCCCAGGCATTTTGTAATTTACTTCAATTCACCAAACACACACACACACACACACACACACACACACACACACATACACACACACACACACAAACACGTACACACTTACTACTCAGAACATTCTTTTCTCTCCCTTCAGCTTCTTTGTAGAGCTAGCTGGCTTCAACACTTCAGAGGGTTTAAATATTGTCAAGCACCAGGACACATGCCTGTAACCCCAACTATTCAGGAGGCTGAGAGAGGAGGATCACAAGTTTGAGGCCAGCCTAAGCAACCTAGCAAGATCCTTCCTCAAAATAAAGTGAAAGGGGGTGTCAGTCTGGGGATGTGACTTAATGGTAGAGTATTTGCCTATGAGAGGTGATTAGTCCTAAGAGTCTCTGTTCAGTTCCCAACAGAAGGCAAAATAGCTTCACTACTTACTAGTGACCTGGGACAAGTGACTTAATTTATTTGTGCCTGGGTTTCTCTACCATTAAATTGATGATACTGGTACCTCACAGACTGTTGTTGAAAATTTTAGGAATTTAATATAGAGCCTGGCCCATAATGAGTGCTATTTACTTGTTGAGCAGTAAGGGGCCAATTGGAGTCCCTGCAGAGGATTGCCTTTCGGAGGGGATATTCAGTTCTCTTGTAACTGGTGGGAATACCAATGAAGGGATAAGGTTTCAGTCACCACATCTGAAAATGGAGTTGAGATTACTGAATTCCCATCAGCCGAAAGCAGATAATGAGCTCCAGAGAGGGCCAAGAGTGTAGGTATTTAAAGAGACACAGGGATTCCTCTTCTTTCAATTTCCAGTTCTACTCCAAAAGACTAAATGTAAATAGGATGAAATTCTCCAAAAGATAAACTTCCTTGCTTACCGTCTTACTTCAGTGGACTGTATTGAAAAAACAGTCATCAGCAATATTTGGGGACTATTGCTAGGACAATGGTTGCTTGAGTGAGTGGAAAAGAGCAGTGGAGAACTTTGTCACACACGGTGGGTGAGCAAACCTGATTCCTATTCCACGCCCCCTTCTTGCCAGCCACCTTCCAGCCAAGGTGACCCCATGGCAAATCTCTGACAGATTTGATGTAAGAGAACATCCAAGTATGTGATTTCTGGTAAAGTTTGCTTTTCTGGTTCAAAAAGAGACAGGATGAGCTAGCAGGCACATTTTTCCTTTTGTTTTTTCCCCTAGAACACAGACAAATGGGCTGTTTCAAGGCATAGTAGCCATCTTACAACCAGAAGGAAACAAATATGAAGACAGATGCTTCCCAGCTAAGGCAGGAAGGGAAGATTGCCCCAGGGACCCATCAGCCGGGGGGGGGGGGTCCCTGATGGCATCCCACAGAAACCGCATCAACTTTGGACCACCCACCTCTGCCTTTTGTGTAAGAGAGAGACACACACACAAAGGAGACCAACTCCTTTTTGTTCCGGAGAGTGTGGGTTGCGTTTTCTTGCCTTTGAGTGGACTTCTGTTATGGTTTGGATTTGAGATGTCCCTCAAAAGCTCCTGTGTTAATGTAGCACTATTAAGAGGTAAAAGGGTGAGTTATGAGAAGTGTGATTTAATCAGTCCCTACTAGGTTGATGGACTAACTGGATCGTCACTGAAAAGATAGGGTGTGGCTGGAAGAGGTGGGTCACTGGGGACATGCCCTGGAAGCATTCATCTTCCATGTAGCTCCTTCTCCTCTCTCTTCCTGCTTCCTGGTTTCCAAGAGTGAGTAGTATTCCTCTGCCTTACCCTTCCACCATGTTCTGCTTCACCTTGGGCCCAGAGCAATGGAGTCAGTTGACCATGGACCAAAGTTCTGAAGTCATGAACCAAAATAAACTTTTCCTCCTCTAAGTTGTTCTTTATAGGCATTTTGGTCACAATGATGAAAAACTGACTAATACAGAAATTGGTATCGACAAGTGGTGTCATGGCTGTGACTAACCTGATCATGTGATTGAGAAGCCATTAGAACTGGTTTGCAAGAGGAGTTCAGGAGAGTTCAGTGATGTAGGGTGAAGAAGCCTTAGAATGCTTGTAAGCAGAGCTTCATGGGTGATGATAGTAAGACTTCAGCTGACCAAATGCCAATAGGAATGTAGACAGCCAAGACTGTGCTCATGAAGTTTCAGAGAGCAATGAGGACTCAAGTGGGAATTGAATTAGAGGTCCTTTGTGTTACATTCTAGCAAAGAACTTATTTCTATATTGCTCATGTTCTGAGACTTTATGTGAGGCCAAATTTAAAGGTGATGGACTAATTAATCTGACAGAGAAATTTCAAGGCAGCACAGCATTCAGGATGTATATGCAACATTGGGATCAAGGGTGGTGTGATTGTTGAAGGCATTACCACCAGTAAGGAGATGTAAAGTATGTTGCACAGAGACAACAGGAGAGACTTCTTGAGGGCATCTCAGGAATTGGCAAGACCACAAACATCACAGGTTGAAGGGTGTAAAAGTAAAAATTCCTTTGAGAAGAGATTATGGGGACACTCTGCTCATATAGGAGGGTCTGGGAAGTTGTTTCACTGTTCCCAGCTACCTAGGGACTTACAGGCTGCTACAGGCATGGTCCCAGAGGGCCCAGCTACTGCTTGAACTGGTATAGACCTTGGTGTCATCCATGTGCTAGTTCTGCAACAATGCAGGTGCTGGAGTTAGGGGGTGATGGAGGCTTCCACTGAGATTTCAAAGGAAGGTCTAAAAGTGTAGCAGAGTTGGAATCCCTGCAGACTGCCCCTGAGAAGGAGATTCATGAAGCTGTGAAAGTAAAGCCAAAGCTGGAATGGAGACCCTAGGAATTAAGAGATGCCAGTAACATAGAGTGTTTGCCAAAAGACGCTAATGGCTTTGGAGAGTTAGGCTAAGAGAGAGGGCATGAATGCTGCAATCAGAAAGCTCAAAGGAGCAGGGCTGCACAATCCCTTTGGAGAGAGCATCTCACTGCCAAGTGCCCCAGATGCTGGAAGTGGAGCTGCAGGACCTCATATCAGCCTGGTTGGATTTTGGTCTTGTTTTGGTCCCACACCTTCTTTCTATGTCCCTATTCCTTCCTCTGGAAATGGGAATGTTCACTTCATGCCATTGTATATTTGATATACATGCATATGTATGTAACTTGCTTTTAATCATTATAGGGGCTTACCGCTAAGTTTGCCTTGAGTCTCAGAGAACATTTTGGACTTGGACTTTTGGGCAATGCTGGAGCTATTAAGACTACATGGACTCCTGGAGATGGAATAAATGCATTTTGCATTGTGAGATGGATATGATCTTTTGGGGGCCAGAGGTGGAATGTTATGGTTTGGATATGAGGTGTCCCTCCAAATTTCCTATATTAATGCATAAATATTAAGAGGTGAAATGATTAGTTTGAATGGACTTACTGGGCAGGTGGGGCAGGTTGAAGAGGTTGGTTCATGGAGGGCATGCTCTGGAAGTGTTCGTCTTCCACACTTTCCTTTCCCTTCTCCCCCTCCCCCTTCTTGGAACAGCTTTCTTCCACCATAATCTTCTGCCATGAAGTTCTCTCAAACCTTGAGCCCAGAGTAACGAGTTGGCTGACCATGGACCTCTGAAACCATGAGCCAAAATTAAAAATTTTTTCTCTTCTAAGTTGTTCTTGTTGGGTGTTTAGACCATAGTAACAAAAAACTGACTAGTGTCACTCCTAATAAATATTGATTAATCTAAAACTTTACATTGTGAGAGTCTCTATTGTAATACCACAGTATTTTATGAATATTAGTTTTCTTTATCTTCTACTAGATCTTAGTTCCTTATGGGTAGGGCTAAGGGCTTACTTATTTCTATATTTACAGTATATAATAGGCACTCAGTAGGCATTTGATGAGGGAATCCTTTCCAATATACTGTGATCATTGAACTTGCAAATCAGAACCTGGTACTATAGAAAGAATTCCCTAGATGTCAGTTCTGGTCAGGAACAAAGTGATGCTCCTGTAAAGAAACCAGGTGCATCTGGAAAAAAAAAAAGGCTCATGAGCCAGAAATGACTTTTCTGCCTTCTTTTATTTCTGGATGCATTATGATAAAAACTAAGTATGTGAATAAATGGAAAAACCCAGACATTTTTACTAGATAATGAAAACATACACTCTTTTGGGACATGGAATTAGCCTTAACAGAAGAAGGAGTAATAAGAATGACAAAAAAGAAAAAGGCAGAATAATTTTTCTCCCTTTATTAACCTGGTTGCTCATGTGCAAAATGGACCTTTGTTATGCCAGGGAATCCATGCATTTCATTTTAAATCATCCGGAGCAATGACTGATTAAGAAATGTGCGTTCTTGACCTTATCAGCTTTATTCAGGGGATGTTCAGCTTGCTGTCTCCCCTCACAGATGTGCTTGCTGAAGCTTATTCCTCAGGATACTGTCTTTCCTCATCTGCCTTCTCCTTTGCCTGTGGCAGATTTCATTTCCTTCAGCATCACTAGGCTACTGAGCCAATTGACCTAGAGCCTTTCTGTCGCTCGTATTTCAGCTGCCCACTGCCCTCCCTGGTTTCTATTTTAAAATGCTTATGTAAAAATGTTGGATTTTCTAGGGTCTTTTGACCCCAGAAGAGTTTAATCGTATTGGCTCAGATACCCATATCATGCCCTGTGGAAAATCTAGCATCTTCTCTAGGATTTCTCCTAATTCCCAGGAGATTTTCTGCTGTCCTCATGGACACCTCTGGCTTCTGCTTCCTATGCTGATGAATTTGTGCTTTCCGTGCTGTATTTGTTCTAAAACCTTATCTCTATGTTGCATCAATGTCATTGTGAATCTGTCATTTCATTTGTATTTTTGCTTTGAATAAATCAACTCATGTTTGGCACTAGATAGAAGTAACATGTGACAGTTATACCCGACCTGGAAAAGCTTCCTTGGTGAATACATGTTGGCACCTATTCCATGCCTGGCACTGTCATGAGAGAAAACTTTAAGGAGAGGTAAACTTGAACCAGAGAGCCACAGTCCTTTTCCTGGAGGGCAGGAGATAGGCCGTCAAGAACGGTTGAGGCTGGGCAGGGTGGCACATGCCTGTAATTCCCAGCAGCTCTGGAGGCTGAGACAGGAGGATTGCAGGTTCAAAGCCAGCCTCAGCCATTCAGCAAGGCTCTTAGTAACCTAGTGAGACCCTGTCTCTAAATAAAATATAAAAAAGGCTGGGGATGTGATTCAGTGGTTAAGCACCCCTGGGTTCGATCCCTGGTACCCAAAACAAAACAAAACAAAACAAAAACCTGAGGAGGGGGACTATTGTCTAGTACTACGGACCATGGGAGCCAGGATGCTCTGTCCACTGTGCTGGCACAGGGTTGTGAAAGATCTGAGTAGCACTCTTTCTTATGCAGATGGAATAACTCAGCTGAGTTGTGGACCAACTGAATTTGATTATTTCATTTTTTTTTTTTAGTATAGACTTCATGCTTAGAAACTCTGATGGTTTGGTCAACACTGGAAAACAAACCACTTATATGTTAGTATCTGCAGAAATCAGCCAGAGTGGGGAGAAGTTGGTACCTGTGGGTACCCAGAAAGAAAAATGCTAGTGTGCTGAAGGAACAAGCTCAATTCTCTTAATCAATGAAGTAAACACTGGATACTGTTTATGCCTATGTATTAAATATCTATTTTCTAGTTTTCACTCACCATCAAATGGCTAGTTTTTTCTTCTGCTTCTGATCTGTTTTTATATACCTATAATAACTCTGTGTATGTTTTAATAAGGTGGGCTTTAGGGCCATCTAGTGGCTGCTTTTTCCCCTGTTTTATTTATTTTTAAATATAAAATACTAAATATTACCTCCAAGCGGCAGAGGAGAAAAAAACCCAAAATATTATCTCTATACATTTGCAATTTATCCTCTTAGAAGCTTTAAAAACAGTATTGGAAATAAGAATATATGAGATACTTGTAATATCTCAATATATACCACAAGTATGTCATAGATCCTTTCTCTTCTTCCAAAACGAAAAGTTACCATATTTGTCTTCTCTTTCAAACAGTGTAGACTGTGCAATAACCTGTGTGTTTTTGAATTTTTGAGGAAAGATAGAATTCTGGCATCTAGCAGATTGATAATGGAATTTTAGTCTTTCCTGATAACTAAGAATTTCCTGCTCCCTGTATTTGTACCTATCTACAATGTTCAGTTTGAAAGAAATCGGTCTAAGACAGTCCTCACGTTTCAGCAGGGCCTAATGATTTTAAGGTATAGTTAAAGATTTCTCCCACAGCAAAATTCCTGGGCTCTCAAAAGCTGGTTTCCTAAGTTTCACCAATACAACTTTCTGATAAGACAAACCTGAGTTTATTGCTCACAAAGCTATGGTATCATCTCAGGTAGGAGAAGGCAAAGTCAGAATTTACTGAGAATTTGGACATGTGATTTGAATTGAGTCTTTCAAACTGGGGCTCAGCATTGGATAGGGATCAGAATCTAATGGTCAAGATTGGTAAAACCATCAAAGCCAAGAATTCAAAGAATGTAACCCATTGGTGGTGGTGTACGCCTATAATCCCAGGAGCTCCAAAGGCTGAGACTTGAAGAATGGCGAGTTCAAAGCCAGCTTCAGCAATGGTGAGGCGCTAAGCAACTCAGAGAGACCCTGTCTCTTAATAAAATACAAAACAGGGCTGGGGATGTGGCTCAATGTTCGGGTGCTCCTGATTTCAATCCCCAGTAGCCCTCTCTCCCTCCCCCCAAAAAAGAATTCAAAGAATTTTAGGTGCAAATTGTTAGTCAGGGTTTTCCACTGAGGTACCAAGGAGGAATCAGGTCTTTTGGGAACATCCTATAATAAGCAATCAAACCATCTGCCTAAGCAGAGTTTTCTGGACGAATAAAGCCATGCTGATGAAGACGGAGGGATGGTAAATCCACAGGAACATAGACAGGCGCTGGAGTTTCCGACCCCGTTGTCCAGTATCAGGTAGATAGCTTCAATTCTATGTTACTTCCACAATTAAGATGCTTCCTGTGTCCCTGTAGTATGCTGTTTTTAAGTCCTTTGAGTATAGTCCGAGAAGAGGAATAGCTACAGTATACTACAGGGACACAGCCACATCAATGTTTATAGCAGCACAATTCAGAATAGCTAAACTGTGGAGCCAACCTAGATGTCCTTCAATGGATGAACGGATAAAAAAATGTGGCATTTATACACAACGGAATATTACTGAGCATTAAAAAAGAACAAAATCATGGCATTTGCTGGTAAATGGATGGCGTGGGAGAAGATAATGCTAAGTGAAGTCAGCCGATCTCAAAAAAACAAATGCCAAATGTTTTTTCTGATATAATGGGGGTGACTCAGAGTGGGGTAGGGAGGTAGAGCATGGGAGGATTAGATTAATTTTGTATAGGAAAGAGGGGTGGGAGGGAAAGGGAGGGGTAAGGGGATTGGCAAGGATGGTAGAATGTGATGTTCATCATTATACAAAGTACATGTATGATGACTTGAAAAAAAAAGTGTTATTAGTTAAAAAATAAAAAATGCTTCCTGGGAGTCAGACAGCGATTCTTGTTAAACATGCAAATAACAAGAAAAAGGACACATTAATTTATTAAAAGTATTTCATTCTTTACAGTGACTATGTTTGATTGCTTCCCTTCAGGATATTTTAATGGCAACAGTTCTCTGAAGGAATAGAGTTTTATTGAATAGACACATAACAATGGTACCCATTTATGGGGTACAGTGTAAATCATTTGATACATGTATACAATATGTAACAATCAAACTAGAGTAATTCGTTTTTCCACCTCCTCCAACATTAATCTTTTCTCTGTGTTGGGAAACTTTAAACTCCTCTCTTCTGGCTGTTTATAAAACATATAATAAGGGCTTGGGCTGTGGCTCAGTGATAAAGCACTCGCCTAGGACATGCGAGGTCCTGGGTTCCATCCTCAGTACCACACAAAAACAAATAAATAAAATAAGGCTATTGTGTCCAACAAAAAATAAAAATAAATAAATTGTAAACTATAGTTGGTCACCCTGCTGTACTGTAGAACACCAAAATTTATTCCTCCTGTATCAATTTATTTTGAATTTATTTTGATTCCTATTATCTAACCTCCCCCCCCCCCACCACCACCACTCCTTTATGAGATCAACATTTTAGTTTCCACATTTGCATGAAAAAACATGGTATTTGTGCTTCGGTGCCTGGATTATTTCACTTAACACAATGTCCTCCAGTTGTATCCGTGTTGCTTCAACTTCATTCTGTTTTATGGCAGAATACTGTTCCATTGCAAATCTGGATCCTATTTCCCCCCAGGATTTTTCTGTCAATGGCACTGAAGCCAGATTTAAAGACGGTAGTCAGTGTAGTTAGGTAAATAGAGTCTGATGGAGAAAATGAAGTCCGACTTGAGTCCAGGAAGATGGAGACAGCTCCCATGGAATGTTCCTGTCTCCAAAGCCTTTTGATACTACCCCTCCCAAAAAGGTTGTTAATTAAGCAGCTCCTGAGCAGACAGGGAGCTGCTCATCAAAGCCCTGTAGGCTGCCGCTCCCTTCCTGCCTAGCACTCTACCTAGGCCCTTCCAGCCCACCTGCTCACCCCCTGCCATTCCACCAACATCCCCCAGTCACTACGCAGGTGCAGGATGAAGGGGAAATGAACAAGATCAGGGAGAAGAAGGCAGGAGAACAAAGGAAACTTTAGATGTATAAAAGGGACAGGAATTCCTCATCCCACAGATTCCACCTTTGGGTCCCCTTCTTCTACCTGTGAGGAGTCTGTTTTACCATTCTTTTTTTAATTTTTTTTTTTTTAGTTGTAGATGGACACAGTACCTTTATTTTATTTTATTTATTTTTATGTGGTGCTGAGGATCGAACCCAGTGCCTCATATGTGTGAGGCAAGCACTCTGCCACTGAAACACAATCTGAGCCCTGTTTTACCATGTTTTAATAAAGCTCCTTACTTTCTACTCTAAGCTTGTCTTGGCATGCGTTTCTAGTGTTATACTTCAGCATTTGAAGAAGCGGGACTCGTCAAGGTAACTGGTAACCAGTGGTAGCAGCTCCACAGTTGATTGCATTTCTTGGCTATTATGAATAGTGCTACAGTAAACATGGGAGTGCCGGTGTGTTTTTGATTGATTGATTTCATTTCCTTTGGATATATACCCAATAATGGAAGAGCTAGATTAGATGGTAGGTCCATGTTTAGCTTTCTGAGGAACATCCATACTGTTTTCCATAATGGCTCTACAAATTTATATTCCCACTAACAGTGGAAGAGACACAGATTAGATATGCTTTGATGATGAAGAGAGATAATTTTCATAGATAATAATTCAGGGTAGGGGGGCTGCCAGCCAGAATACAAAAGATTCCCCAGCCTAGTATTTTGTGCATACTAAAGAATGTTGGTAGGGCTGAAAATTGATATAACCACTCCAGAAAGCAGTATGGTAATTCCTCAAAAAACTAGGAATAGAACCACCATTTGCCCCTGTTATCCCACTCCTCAGCATAAACCTAAAGGATTTAAAGTTGGCATACTACAGTGACACAGCTATATCAATGTTTATAGCAGCTCAATTCACAATAGCTAAGCTAATGGAATCAACTTAGATGAATGGACAAAGAAATTGTGGCATATATACACAATGGAATATTACTCAGCCATAAAGAAGAATACAATTATGGCATTTGCCAGTAAATGGATGGATCTGGAGACTAGGATGCTAAGTGAATAAGTCAATCCCCAAAACCAAAGGTGGAGTGTTTTCACTGATAGATGGAAGCTAAACCACAAAAGGGTGTGTTATGTGTCAGGGAGGGGATGAGAAGTTCAGTAGGTTAGACAAAGGGAAATGAAGGGAAGAGTGTGAAGATAGGAATAGGAAAGGCAGTAGAATAAATATAAAATATTTTTTTCTCTGTATATATATATGAAAATACCTAAGTGAATCCCACCATTGTGTTTTGTACACCCCAAAAAGTAGGGTCCTAACTAGAATAAAATATATTCCATGCTTGTATAATTTTATCCAAATGGATTCCACTGTCAGGTATAACTAAAAAGAACCAATAAAAAATGTATGGAAGAGGCAGTAAGAAGAGAACATGTTGACTTCAGTCAGAGAAGCCTGACTAAATTTAGTTCAGAGGGAATCCTAGTCAAAGAATTGGCATATTGGAAGATGCTAACATTGCAAATGTGTGGGTGAGGGTAGGAAGACCAGTTGTGGTAAACCCAGCTCTACTTCCTTTTGTTCCGAGTGAGCACAATCTGTCTGGTTTACCAGAGCTGGGTGCATTGGTCCCTGCCCAGTACTTCTTAACATGAGTTTTCAGCCAGGACTGGGCAGCAAGACTTGGGAGCCTAAAGAAATGATAAGAACAATTGATCGATCATCATTCCTTGGCAAACCACAACTTCATAACCTGTTCTTTGTCCTTTGTTTTAAAAACATACAAGAAGTGTCTGTGTAATTCGAGTGCACCTCCCAACCTCAGAGAGTGGACGGCTTTTAGAGGACTGTTCATCAATCCTGAGTCCAAAAGAATCAAAGCATCTGAGTATTAGCATTGATCGTCCATGGAGAAACTCACCAGGCAAGAACTTTGAGGGTGTCATCCTCGTAGAAGGGCATTTAAAGCTACATAACCAGTCTCACCTGGGAGGAGTGTGACAGGTGCAGATAGACACCCAAGGTGTGGGCCCTGGTATGCCTCAACAGTTAGGATCTGGAAAAGGAGAATCCAGGGAGGAGAGGATGAAGGGAGAGGAGGAGGAAAAGCCACTAATGATTAATAAGAAATGAAGTTTCACAATGGCCTTTTGTTGTTCAGATGCCACTCTTTCCACGGACAGATTCCTTTGGGTCAATTGATTCCTCAGTTCTGCCTCACATACTTTTTTGTTTTGTTTTGTTTTTTGGGTACCAGGGATTGAACTCAGGGGCACTTGACTACTGAGCCACATCCCCAGCCCCTATTTTGTATTTTCTTTAGAGATAGGATCTCCGTTGCTTAGCACCTCGCCCTTGCTGAGGCTGGCTGAGAACTCACAATCCTTCCATCCCAGCCTCCCGAGCTGCTGGGATTACAGGCATGTGCCACCATGGTGACCCGCCTCACATACTTTAACTCACAGAATGTATATGGAAGTACCACGTGATCAGGATCCACAGTAACCCTGACTCCAGTTTGGGGGTCTATTTTCTGACCTCGTGCAGTAAGGGTGTAACAGAATTAGTCACAGATGTAGAATTCTAGGTCTTTTCTTTGATGTGTCAGGCTTTCTCAGGTTGTTGTTTGGAAGTTATGTCAGAATTAGTGTATGAATAGAGTGTTGGAGACTAGCTTCAGGTCTAACTCCACCACTGCTACAGCTAATGCAAGCACAGCTGCCACGTCACAAGTGCTCACATCGGTGAAGCTGAGAACTGTTGAGAGAACTGGAGTCCAGGTTCCACACACATTTAGGCTTTGGTGCACTTGCTTGTCAGGGTTTTATAACTGCAAAAGTAGGTTTCCTTACAAGTCTGCTTTCTAGATCTCTATAAATACATATCATTAGAAGAAACCAACTCACATTTAAAAGCTTTCTCTAGGTGATTTTGAGAGACATATGGTTAGACTTCTGTTAGGATACAGAGGGCATACACGGTCCCAAATACCAATAGTTAATATCCAGTCCAAATGTGTTCAAAAGGTTGCAAGTCTTGCAAAGAGTTATAAGACTTAGATATTTTTTGAAGAACTTTGGCATTATTTCATAAATATTTTATTTCTGACATCCTATGTTATGGGAAAACTCATGGTTTTTATAAGTTTGGTATCCTCTGCTTTTATTCTTTGTTTTACTTCCAAAGAATTCTACATTTTTTATCCATTATCATGCCTCTTACTCTCTTAATATACTCTGAGAACAAATATTTTGGACAATCTGTGTCTAGGTGATCTTCAACCCAGGTTATGGTGTTGGTATAGTGCAACCTGTATTTCTTGGCATTTTAGCAGCACAAGAAAATATTAAAATGACTACTGAGGTGGAACAGTGTGAAACATTGCACAGGGGTGGCTCATCACCTTGCCCAGGAGCTTACATTGCTCTCACACCCTGTTTCCAGGTTGGTCTCTCTTACTGTTCATTTATTGTTGATTCATCTTATTCCAGCACTGTTGACCCCCCAAAATGCATTTGGTTCTTCTACAATCAACCACTTCCTTCCCTGCTTCTTGTTCAGGGTCCAATATCCATAACTACACAGTAGAGCAATAGGCAGCACTTAGTTTATTTAAGGAATTAAAATGTCTTCTGACATTGGTTATGGTTATTTTTGTAACCTCATTATTTTTAGAAAATCAAAGAAAAAACACCAAGATAACAATAATAATAAATAAACCCCCACAAAGAACCACAACTGCAAGGGAAATAAAGCTAAATGTTACAAATGCTGTTAGAAGAGCTTACAGTTTTCCTCCCAGTGGAACTGACAAATGGGGAGAATTGCACAGGTGCATCTAGAAACACCCATCATGACTAAGACTTCCTGACTAGTCAAAGCATCTTTCACATTTAAAGCAAAGCAATTCAAATAGTGTTTTTCTTTGTGAATGCTATGAAAGTATGCATCATGGAATATTAAGACCCGTGACTTGAAATCAAGGGTCATCCACTTCTTTGGATTAATTGATTTGTTTTCTGCCTCTTGCACTAAGAATTCCCGTATGGTTTGGATCTAGAGAGAATGTCCCTCCAAAACTCATGTGTTAGGCAATACAGCAATATTCAGATATTATAATATTGGATTATAAGAGCTGTAACCTCCTCAGTGGATTAATCCATTTGATGGATTAGCAATTTGAGTGGACTTCTGGGTGGTAAGTACAGGAAGGTGGGGCATGGCTGGAGGAAGTAGATCACTAAGGGTGTACCTTTAGGAGTATATCTTGTCCCTGGCTCTCACTCTCCACTACTCAGTTAACAATGTTCCTCCTCCATGTCATTTTGCCATGAGGTTTCTGCCTTGGAACTAGCTGACCATGAACAAAATCATTTGAAACCATAAGCCAGAATCAACTTTTCCTCCTCTAAGTGTTCTTGTCAGGTATTTTGGTCACAGATTTAGGAAAGCTGACTATTAATACAAGCCCCCAAAGGATCATTATGGTATGGGCTATGACCATGACACTGTGAGAGATAAGGAAGAGCTACATGGTACCCCCCGACTACAGTTTTGAAGAACTAGTACAGATCATCTACGTGAAATTAATAGAGTCAGAACATTCCAAGCAGAAAGCAAGGCACACCCAAAGGCAAAGAGTTGCTGTAAAAAGCTTCGCAGTGTTTGGAAGAATAGAGGCGAATCAATAGGACTTTGCTGTCAGAAGTGCAGAAGAGTGGGATGGAGGAGGGCAGGGTCCCCACAGCACACAGAGACAGGGTTACTAAGGCAAGAAGCTTCAGCTTTATCCGGAAAGTTACAAGAAGGAGGAGCTTGATCAGAATTAGTTTGGCCAAAACACTATCAGCTGGGTGGAGGATGCATTAGAGAACAGGGAATAAACCAGACAGGGAGGTCAGTGGTGAGGTTCTCGCAAAAAATCTAGAAGATCTGATGATAATCCTTAATTGTGTTGAGTATGGGACAAAAGTATTTGAGAAATAATTAAACAGGAGTATCTACTATAATTTGCTAACATAGTAGAGTAATAGTAAAGATTGCAGACTCAGGAGACAGACTGCTTGGATTCAGACTTTTTAGGCTGTCCTACTACAGTATGACTTTGGATAAGTTGCTTATTTGGGATTGGGCTTCTTCACCTGTAAGATGGAAGTAGTATTATTGTGGAGATTAAAATAACACATGAAGAACATTCAGCCCTCTGCTTGTCATATAGTAGAAGTGCTCAGTGAATATTGGTTATTATTATTAACTGATTAAACCTGATTGAGAGGAGGAAGGTAGATTGATTCACAGTTATTTGACTTCATAAAGTACAGGCTGAGTATCTGAAATGCTTGAGACCAGAAGTATTTTGGATTTCAGATCTTTTCTACTTTGGGAAATATTTGCATATCTATCACAAGATATCTTGGACAGGGGACCCAAGTCTAAGCATGAAATCCATTTTTGTTTCATATACACCTATGCACATAACCTAAAGGTAATTTTATGATATTTTTAGTGCACATGCATTTTGACTGTGACCCTTCATATGAAGTCAGGTGGGATTTTTCCACCATGGCATCATATCACTCAAAAAGGTTCAGATTTGGGAACATTTTAGATTTCAGGTTTTTTGATTAGAGATGCTCAACTGTATCAGGTTTGGATGGGATCGCTGCATGCTTGAATCTGTGCTATTGTAGAATTGTCTCTTCAAGACAAGATAGCTTATGTTGATAATCTGTTCAAAGGTATAAATCAAGTCCAGTCCAAAAAAAAGTTCAGTCCTAGCGATAACTATTGATATATTCTGCTCTACTTCATTTGAGGATACTAGGATTGTTAATATGACAAAAGACAAAGTCAGGCAAAAAGTGACAAGGCATACAGAGACTTTGGCTTGGTAATGGGGTCCTTTCAAGTACTTTAGGTTTGAACTGGGAAGAATTTCAGTCATTTCATGGGTCAGTTATCTAAACTAATGAAAAAGTCAGTGTTTGAAAACTAGACAGTTATTTGGCATGTAACCGCTGGAGGAAATGATGTGTTTGTACATGTGCGTGGGATGATTTATAAAGGTCACTGCTCCAAATGGAAGTTAAATGCTTCATTTTCTTTAACTGCAGCAAAAAGCTGCTTTTTGTTTTCCTTTTTTTTTTAAATGAATACCAATGAGGAATATCTTGGTTTTCTTACCCATTATTTTAGAGACAACTAATAGATTTAGGTAACAGAAGAGCTGGCTTGTAAAACTTCATGTCAATTAAGTGTTATTTCATGTTTCCCTGGTGGCTAGTGTTACATAGTTTTATTACTTTTTCTTATAAGATCTCAATGAATCAAAGGGGAAGACATACAATTCTATTGTCAATTTCTCCAAGTCCTAATTATATCCTTTCCTTCATATCTTTGTCTTAATCCTACAAAGCAAAATAATAGCAAGAATACAAAATCACTTTCTAACATTAGCCCACCATAATACACTACAGCCAAAAGCCAAGGCCACTGTGTAGGCGAGGTGCTCTGGAACTGGCTGCAGGACCAGCTCACAAGATATGGTTGTGTATGTGTATCCCTTTCCAACTTCTTATTCAAGGATCTCAAGTTGGTATCTTAAGATGGGCCATAGTAGAAAAATTTGTAGTACAGAAATCAACTTATTAAGGCTCATTTCTCCCACAAGCTAGTTTACCAGCTCACCATTGATCAAATATCAGAAACATATGTTTTTAAAAATCTGCTTTGGGTGGTGGTGGGTGGCAGGGATAGAGAGAAGTGGTCTTGACTGCCAGAGAGGTGAAATAGTTTTGAATTCTGCATCAACTCACAAAATTGGCTAAATCATAGGAATTTGCTGGTCTTCACCATTTTTGCACTCCCCAAATGGTCACATCATGAATGTCAACCTAATCTAGAAGGCTACAAGTCACAGGAACCTCTACAAACAGCAGCTTACATAAATAAAACTTAGTGCCATATAAGAAGAAGCCCAAAGGTATGCAACACAGATGCATAGCTGGATATTCAACACATGCAATTATGCTGGTGTAGACCTAGCAGCCTTAGAAAATTGAACTTCGTCTTTATGCTTGTCACCTCATGGTCACAGATGTCTGTTGTGCCTCCAGGGGCCATGCTTTTGTACTAGGCAGAAGAGCACAGAAAGGCAAAAATCTATCTTCTGCAAGTTTATCTATGTTAATCAGGAAAACAAAGGTTTTCCCTGAAATCTCACCCAATAAATTCCATTTCTGTCTCATTGGCCAAATGAGTGGTCCCTGTCAAATGGTCACTCCCAGACAAAGGTGAACACATCACTAAGCAGGTTTAGATCAATCACTATTAGTCTTGGCATCTGGGGTGGGGTCCACTGGAGTCCACTCTCCCAGATGAGATGAGATCTTGGCAGCTATCTGCACAAACTAAGGTTCCACAGGGTGGGAGAGGGGAGACTGAGCAGAGATAGGAAGGACAACAAATGGAATCTATCAAATGCCCTTGGATTAGGAAGCCAAAGAGCTTCAGGAGGCTTTCAACAAACTCTAACGAGTTTTTCCATTTCCTTCGGTTTAGCTATTTCAGAGTACTACAAGTTATTTTTAATCTTTCACACTGGTTTCTTAGCATTGTGCCTAATTAGCATGAAGCTCAAGAAAGTATGCAGTAAAAATGAGTAAGTTTTGCAAAATTTATACGATCACAGCATTAAAATTTATTCCTGAAATCTCCACCTTCATAGTTTGGTCGTTACGTGGCGCAGTGGTCTGTTTACAACTTGAAAAATGATTGAGAGGAGCCTTGACTTAAGGTAAAATCATGAACCTGGCACCTTGGCCCAATAGATCGTTGAGAGAAGGTAATGATATAAGGTAATGTATGTTGTAAGAATTCTGAATAAGGATCCTAAAGCTGGTCATTTTGAAGAAACTGGAAGGAGTAAATATACTCCTCTGTGGTGAAGATTATATCCTTTAAAAACTCCCACAAGGCATTTACCTTCCTTGACATTTAAGGATTATGTTACCCAAACAATTGTCAGTCTCGCTTCAGCAGTAATGGCAGGTCAGCCACTCTACAGTCCCAAGTCACAGTCTAGTCTGAGTTAACCACTGTTTATGCTTCACTTTCCCATTGATTTGATTATGGCAAATAGGAGAGAATGCTCGTCTGCCGTGCTCTTGGCTGAGCTTGGTAGAGGATTACATATAATGCATGTTTTTGTAACATGGTTACAAAGTACTTTTGGTCATGTTTATAAGCATGGGCTTCAGAAGCCGACACTTTGGTTTGATTCAAAGGTGAGCATTTAGTGGCAATATGATTTTGAATAAGCTACTTTCCAACTCAAACTCAATTGCTTCATTTGTAAAACAATAATTTTAATGTTGAAGAAATTAAATGGGGCAAAGTATATAAAGCACTTAATACATATTAAAAACTTAATATGTAGAAATGGGATATTGATTCTGTTTTCTGATGTCTGCTTTAAAGAAAATTTTTCTGAAATGATGCATTTGTGATAACTGTTGCTTTAATAATAAAAATATAACAAGGTTTTATAAATAATGACAACATAACAACTGTTTCCAAGGGCAAATGTGCAATAGCTAATTCTTGTACTTCTTTCCAGTACTATCTGTATATGTTTGGGGAACATGATTTTTCCTTTTTTTCTTTCATCTTTAATAGCAAATCAATTTATTCCCTCATAACTTATCCATGAAAAATTATGCAATAATTAAATAAATCTCTTCCTTCACTTTAAGATGGTTAGAAAATAGGATCATGTCTGTAATTATATAATCAAAAGACAAAAATCTTTATTATTATCTCTCAATCTATATTTAATATTCACTGTGAATAAGACAATATATAAGATCATGTAGTTATGGTTATAATTCTATAAGAGCATCAATCAAAATGATGGACATGCTGTCACACACTAATAGTTTTGAATTCTGCATCAACTCACAAAATTGGCTAAATCATATGAATTTGCTGATCTTCATCATTTTTCAACTCCCCAAATGGTCACATCATGAATTTCAACCTAATATAGAAGGCTACAAGTAACAGGAACTTCTACAAACAGCAGCTTACATAAATAAAATTTAGTGCCATATATCAAGAAGCCCAAAGGTGTGCAACACAGATGCATAGCTGATTATTCAACACATGCAATGATGCTGTCAGAGATTTAGCAGTCTTAGAAAATTGAACTTAGTCTTTATGCTTGAACTTGTACTAGTGGTTTGATTCTTTATAGATACAGAATCACTTTTAATTTTAAATCCAAGCAAACAGAAAACTCAAAAAAAATTTTAATACCATACAATGAGAATCTATATTTAAAGTATAGATCTACGAGTAATAAGATTAAAATTAAATCTTATTTGAGTTTAGAGTCAAATGCATTTTACTGTATTCTGGCTTAGGGCATATTGCTAATGCCCATATGGTTTATGTACCATGATTTACAATTAGCTAACAAATAGATTTAATTGTTCCAAAAGCTTCATTTCTGAATAAGAATTTATACATGATCTGTGAAATTCTGGAAGACTCTACATTTTGTCTTTGCCTATTTTATGTAATTATCTTATCCTTGTATTGTTCAAAAGAGTGAATCTTGTTTGACTTTTCTATATAACACTTAAAGCCTCTTCTGCCTCAACAAAGAATAGAAAATATCACAACATAAGCCACTAGATGGCATGCTAATCGCAGTGATACTCTAGTATCAGGCAGAAAAATAACATTTTTGAAATCTTCAGAAAATTAAAGCAGTAGACTACATGAGTATACATGGTATTACTGAGAAAATGAATGCACCAAAAAGTTGACTGTCAATGTGAATTTATATGTAGTAAATTCCTTCTCCCATTGACTTTTATTGTAAAATCAAAAATGTATTTCTCAAAATAATAAAAATTGATGTGGACGATATAATAAATTATCATGTAGGAGAGCAACGACTCTTTTATATTGACACATTTAAAAGAAAATTCTATTTTGACATTTTAATAAAGGTGTTGAAATGTCAAAAGTGAATGTTGTAGACTTAAGATTAATTTCATGTTTGGTACAACATCACATAAATGTTGAGAAATAAACGACATTTTAACGACGCCAAATACATAGGTTGAAAATCAGCCAGATGTAATTCCCTTCAGTTGCTCTGAAATGAATCCTAACACCCACTGGATGCTGATGGGTTTTAGAGATAAACAGTCTGAGCCAAAAGAAAGGAGGAGAAGCAAACACAGCGGAGGTAGTAATTAAAGCAAAATAGCAAATGAACAAACACAGCAGCAGATTCTGCAAACCCATAGAAGCAATTGAAGCAATAAGAACACACATTGATTGAAACTAGTTGTTGGAAGGAATACAAGAATTTTGTGAAGAGAATCCTTAATGATTCAAGTGTTCATTTTTTTTAAGTTATGAATTTCCATATAAAGAAAGTATGTCTGAAATAAAAACAAGATTTTATAATGAAATTAACATTTTTTTTCTTGAGCTCCAGCACTTACTTTAAACTTCATTGTTTATCATAGACTTCAAGGTCTAATTCACAGCTGTTTCTTAAACCAAAGCAAAGCTCCTAATAACGGGGTCCTTGGTCTCCTACTCTCTGGTGGTCTGTCCTTGCCTAACTTTTCCTCACCTGCCATAAAACTCCATTTTTTAAAAAACTGAAGCAGTTTCCTTTCTTTTCATTTATTTTATTTTTTGATTTGTTCTTTTTAGTTATACATGACAGTAGAATGTATTTTGATGTATCATACATGGAGTGTAATTTCCCATTCTTGTGGTTGTACATGATGTGGAGTTACACTCGTCAGGTATTCATATATGAATACAGGAAAGTCAGGTTTGATTCATTCTATGTCTTTTCCATTTAAATCTTCCCACCCTCCCCCCATTCCCCCTGTCCAATCCCATGAACCTCCACTACTCCCTGACCCCCCACCTTTTGTGATTCAGCATTTGCATATCAGAGAGAACATTCGGACTGTGTTTTTTGGGGGATTGGCTTCTTCACCTAGCGTGATAGTCTCCAGTTCCATCCATTTACCAGCAAATGTCATAATTTCATTCTTTTCTATGCCTGAGTAATATCCTATTGTGTGTGTGTATATATATATATATATATATATATATATATATATATATATATATACACACCACATTTTCTTTATCCATTCATCTGTTGAAGGGCATCTAGTTTGGTTCCATTAGCTTAGCTATTGTGAATTGAGCTGCTAAGAACACTGATGTGGTTGTGTCACTATAATATGCTGATTTTAAGTCCTTTAGGTATATGCCAAGGAATGGGATAACTGAGTCAAATGGTGGTTCCATTCCAAGTATTTTGAGGAATCTCCATATTGCCTTCCAGAGTGATTGCATCAATTTGCAGTCCCATCAGCAATGTATGAATGTCCCTTTCCCCCCACATCCTCCCCAATATTTATTTTTGCTTGTATTCTTGATAATTGCCATTTTGAGATAAAATCTTAGTGTAAAAACTACAATTCTTATTTTGGCCAGGCATTTGTGATAACTTTTGCTTTAATAAGCCCTGCTCTATGCATGGGCTTCATCTCTCTCCCTGCGCTCTGCTGTGGCAGAGATGGCTGACTTCCTTTTCATAGTATAAATTTGTTGCTGTGAGGCCCTGGCTAGCGGGGGTCCATGTTTCCTAACCTCGCTCTCCCTTGCATGCACGTGGGACTGTGAGACTAGTTCCTGCCAAGTGGACTCTGAGCTGAAATGATGTGTGTCATTACTTGGCCAAGATGGTTAGGAAGTTCCAGTGCCAGTGCTTTCTCTCCCTATCTGCAAACTGGATCTTGACCAACAGGTTGATCTTAGAATCTACACGTGGAAGGTGGCAGAGATTCCCAGTGACGGGTGTGAGCTCAGGCTCACATCCTGTCTTCCACTGCCTTCCAATAAGGGGTGATTGTTTTGGAATTTATGAGAGTGAGAAATAAGTTTCTGCAGTGTAAGTCATGAAGGAGTAATACCTTACCTTAATTAATTTATTTACAATAGCTATTTTAACAACCAGAGTGCCTTTTCCATTTTAGGGAAAGACAGACTGTGTATTAAGTGCTAGTATATACTATGGACATCATAATGGTAACCTCTCTGAAATGATTTTTACATGCTATCATTTTTTAGCTTCTCAACCTCAAGAGCTAGTTGGTATTACTTATTAGTACAGCTTTAGTATATGCTGTTGGGTAATTCTGTTTGAGTGTAGTCAATTTCTGACTTTGAACATTTTACATCACTACTGGGAAGAGGATTGAGTAAGTCAAAGACTGATAGAGAAAATATGAGAGTCATTTGACATTCTAGAATATTTAAATCTGGCTGTCACTTTGGGTTACATAGGAGATAAAAGAGAAAGATGGAACTGATGAGTTAGATTCCAGATCAAGAGTAACATTAAATGCCAAACTTAGACACTGGAACTTTAGGCAAAGGGGAGGGTATTATTAAATCTTTTTTTCCAGTCAAATAACATGAACCATTGCTTTAGGAAAATCTGTTTGGCAACAACTTTAAATATTAGGAGAAGTTTTAAAAACCATGATGGTGTTGTCCTGCATGTTATAGAATGCTTAGCAGAATCTTTGGTCTCTGCTAACCAGATGCCAGTAATCAACCCTCACTCCTCTCAAGTCAAGATAACAAAAATATCTCCAGACATTGTTAAGTATTCCATGGGGAGTAAAAATCACTTCTGGTTGAAATCCAGTTTTAGAGAAACAAACATTTCACAAAGTGAGACTTTTCTTTTTTTGCAGGGGGGGGCGGGGCCGGGGGTACCAGGGATTGAACTCAGGGGCACTCAACCACTGAGCCACATCCCAGCCCTATTTTGTATTTTATTTAGAGACAGGGTCTCACTGAGTTTTAATCTGCATTCCACACTCCAATAGAAGGTAACATGGTAGGAATAAAAAATTGAACTTTGAGTCATAGACATCTAGGTTACCACTGGAGTCTGCCCATTGCATCTCTGTGTTAGCCGAGCGTGGTCAGGAAGAATTTGATTGCTTTGAGCAGGGAGGAAAGGAGGAGGGACATCTGGGGAGTGGAGAGTGTGTGTGTATGAATGTCTGAGAGCTCCTTAAGGAATAGGTGGACTAAGAGTGTGGTTGGAGGATTGTGCTTGGGGAGAAAAGTAGGTGATGGGTCTGCAAAGACCCTTCAACAGGGGCCTGAAGGTCACACCAAGGAGCTGAGGCTTTCTCCTGTGGCAACAGAGAGTTTGGACATTGCTGGGGCACTGACTTTCTTAACTATTGTACTACAGTATAACCCTGGAGGGAAATGGAAGAAAGTGAGGAGCAGGAAATCAGAGAAGAAGATGTTTTAAAATTCTAACAAGAGCTACTAAGCTGCACAAAGACGTTGAGCATACGAGTGAAACAAGATAATGGAGATGTCTGGCAAAAGCAGAGTTTGGTCATAAGAGTGACAGCTACCTACAAAACCATGAGCCCACGGAAGCACAGACTTCATGCTTTTGGGTTTTAGGATATTTGACTTAAAGGATTTGGGGTTTTACATGGGGGTGGTACCAGATGAAATTTTCAACCAGGAGTTTAAAGTTTTACTTCTTTGCTCTTTTCAGGACTACTTTTTAGGCCTTTTATGTCTCCATACCTGTTTCCAATTTGACTTTGTGTTCCTATGTGTGTGAGTGTATTCATTGTTTTGTAAAAACCAAATGTATAAAATATATTGCCATATTAAATATGACTCTGAGGTAGAGACTTGAGGCTCAATGAAAACCAGAAGAGATTATATTTGAATGACATAGGGATTTGCTGTTTCTGAAATCCCTTTGCCTTCTTGTGTCCTGTGATCTCAGCATGGAAATCACTCCACGTCTCTGTTCCACAAAAGTATTCACCCATCAGTCATGGAATCAATATAGGCAAAGGAGAACTAAAACTAGCAGAGTATTCAAATTTAAATCGAGAAGACAGTTCACTTTGAACTCTGTTTTTGATGGTTAAAAATGATCTAAATGAAACATTAATTTGAATCTGTATACAACTGACTTCTGCTATCTTTAAGAAAAGTTAACTAGTAACAAGTCTATAATGGGGAAATTTTGACAGGCAATTACATTCACATTAACCTTTCGCTGAGACATCTCCAGGAATGAGATGTTTCTGAGTTATTCGGAGTCTGCTCCACCACTGGAAATTTCCATCACTCCAAATACATTTTCAGACTTTAGGTCCAAAGTGACTGTAAAATGCCAATTAGAGAATTGCAAACAATGGGCTCACAAGATCTAGTAGAATTCCAAATGCTTTCGTGGGCTTATCAAGCCATTTTCTGAACAATAAAAGAAATGTGGGAAATGCAGCAGCTTCTTTAAAGAGCAGTATTGTTCACCCCTGAGCTGCCTTCTGTGCAATGTTTTCATACACTCAAAAAGTCAGGGAATCTGGAGTTAGAAGAGGCCTTGCAGGACAATTTAAATGTGTCATTCTGTTTCCCACTTTATCCTTATATAGAGATATATTTAAATGAACAGTTTAAAAACTATACCCAGTATAAAGTGTGGGGTTGGCAGGACACAAGAATAAAGGTCCCACATAATGATAATTTACCATGAGACAGATGTAGGTTAGACACTTGATAGTATATCAACTAATCCTGTGATGTAGGTATTGCAATTTCCACTTACAAACAAAATTTATTGTGAGGTGTAACTTTTTAATGGTGCAATTTTAGCAGGTGGAAATATCCAGGCTGGAACCTGTGCTCTGAATGATATCTCATCCCTGGAATGTGGTTCTCAAGAAGCTTTCGATGGGGAAAAAAATATAATAAGAGAAAATACAAATAAAAGTCACAAAAATATATGTGGACTGTCCTAAGAAGATTCATGGTTCATTTCCAAATAACTCATATAGACAGGAAGCACCTCAGAAATTCAAGGGCTCTTTACATAGAGAAATGCATTTAGATTTTTTTTTTTTTTTAATTTTGCCTGTGCAAAGTGCTGGGAGTAGTGTGAGACCACAAGAGGAAAGCCACCGTGTCCTGAGTCATTGCCTGGAGTGGTCAGCAAATCCTTTGGAGAGCAGGTAGGAGGTGAAGTAGAAGTGTTGTTTAGATTGTATCTGGATAGCTATGCTTGAGGGCCTGCAAGGCTGAGTAAATGAGATGCAAAAATGTGTGGAGGTGGAAGAACAATGTTGGTCAGTGGTAGGACATGGGTGCACCAGTTTGACCTGTTGGAGGGTTCACATAAAGAGGAGTAGGAGCTAAGGCATGGTAGGTCCTCGAAACTGAGTTGGCAAGTTTTCCAACTATTCTGAAAATAATAGTGAATATCAAAGCTTTTTTTTTGTGTGTGGGGTGGAACAATCCATCTATCCAGGTGGTCAAGGAATTTACTCATAGAAAAAATAAATTTGTTACACAGGGAAAATGCTGATTCTGATTTAAGGGAAACGATGGCTCTGATAATCCCATTAGAGAAATCGGTAATGATGACTTTAATTTATGCTTGATGAGCTTGACTTCTTAGAAGTCATTTTAGAAAACACACTGCTGATTATCATTAAACCTCTATTGTCTTTATTCCACCTAGCAGAAATAAGAAGTAATGAAAGGACTCTGAGGACATATCTTCAGAATCATGCTTAAAAAGAGTACAGGCTAGATGAGGAGTTGTATTAGTCTTCTTGGGCTGCCATAACAAAGTGCCACTGACTAGCTTAAACAACAGAATTTATTTCTCATGGTTCTGGAGGCTGTAAAGTCCAAGGTCAAAATGCCAGCAGATTTGGTTTCTGGTGGACTGATAAGGGCTCTCTTCCTGGCTTGCGGATTGCTGCCTTCTCACTGTGTCCTCACCTGGCAAAGTCAGATTGAGATCCCACCCTTCTTCTTATGAGACTGCTATCCTATCAAATTAGGGTCCCACCCTATAATCTCACTTAGTCTAATTACCTGGTAAATACTCTATCTCTAGACACAGTCACACTGGGGTGTTAGGGCTCAATATATCCAACTGGGAGACAAAATTCAATTCATAGCAGGGGTTTAGGTACAGTCACTGAATCAAACACTAGGGATTTTTTATTTTCCAAGATTTTGGAAATTATATAGAAGTTAGAAAACCATCACCATAGCAAATAAGGAGATAATGTTTCCTACTACGTTTCTTTACTGCTTTGTGGAACTATCCCTAATACCCAAAATGATAAAGACTATTCTTGTATACTAAAATTATACAAATTATGACTTTCAATTAATAAGTTGTTTTGGATAAGTGTCTTATGGCTATATGGAAATAAAGTAGCCTACCGTATCCACATTCTGCTAATAATAGTTGCCACTTAAATGATCACTGATCATATGCTAGGGTTATATATATATGTTATCTATTAGTTATTACTATAACACTATAATGTAAACATATTCACTTCATAGATGAAAAAACTGAAGCTCAGATAATTTGGGTCATTATCCAAAATTTCAAACTCATGCTTGGCTGATCCCCAAGTCCAGAAATTCCCATGCACCATCTGGCCATTCCTGATATCATGTTGTCTTGTATTGCATTGATGATATAACAAATAAAAATGACATTTTCAACAATCAAGATCTTGAATGAAGAATGACAGACATCAGAATCACCCAGAGATTTTTAATATAGACCCAGATGAAGTTAACATCTCCCACCATTAAACACAAACATGCACATAAACCAGGTCCATGGAACCAGAAGGCCTGAAGGTGGGGCCTGAGAATCTGTATTATAACATTACCTAGGTGAGTCTACTGATTGACTGCAATGGACTGAATGGTGGCTCCCCAAAAATATATTCCTGTCCTAATTTCTGGAAATTATAAGCATGTTTTTTTTTTTTTTTTTGAGAAAAGGAGTCTTTGTAGATATAATTAAGACACAGCTAAGGAACACCTATAGCCCCCCACAAGCTAAAAGAGGCAAGGAAACCTTCTTCCCCAAAGCTTCAGAGGGAATGTGTCCCTGAAGACACCTTGATTTCTGACTTATAGCCCCAGGGAATATGAGCGAATAGATTTCTGTTGTTTAAGCTGCCAAGTTTGTAGTAATTTATTACAACATCACTAGGAAACTAATACAGAAACCTACTGATTTAGGTGCTATAAAATAGCTCAGGTAATTAAGGCAGGATTGAATGTGGGAGTGAGAGAGAATATTAGTGACAATCATGTAGGACACCTTTTGTCACTCAAGAATTTAATAGGAATTTGCCACTCCCAACTAATGGGCTGTTTTGGTCATTTACTATTCAAAGGTCTATCTACACATCTTTAACTGTTTCAAAAATATTGAGCAGGGCTTGTAAATGGTATTTACATTAACCCTTAACTAGGGAAGTTCATTCAAGTGTAGACAGTAAAACCCATTGTGTAGGTAAGGTTTACGAGAGTCCTGAAACCTCAAGACAGCATTGTGATTCAATTCCTTCCTAGAGATTAGTGTTGAAGCTAATATCAAACAGGAAAAAGAGTCAACAACTATGTGGAGAATAAGTGCTCATAAAAATGGTGAGAGATGACAAAGGAGGGAAGCAATGGGAGGTGCCTCCTGGACTTTGTGCCTGGGGAGGTACACATGTTATTTTGTTCATTCTTCAGGAAGTATAGCTCCCCTGTGAAGTAGGCTTTCCCTCTCCTTTGGTAGGCAAATAATGGAAAATGGACAGGGATGCTTCTACAGTTCACATGATTAAAAAATGCCAGGAGAAGACAATTTACTATGGTCTTTTCAAAAAATATCAATCCCATAATTCTTTTTCCTTCTCTAAATGTTTTTTAATGTTATGTCATATTTTAAAGGAGCTGGATACCGAATTTTCTACATACCGGTTAAAATAAGCAAAAAATGTGTGAGCATGAAGCCCTATTTTGTTTCCAACTAGGAAAATATCCAATCTTAGGTTGAGCCAATCCCACATGACATTGCCTCTGTGTTACCTAGATTCTTGCTATAAACAAGGTGCCTTGAGATTATGCTATGACATTGTCTTATAAATTTATTAATTTGATTTTCCCACATTTATGTTTCTAGCCCCAATCTTCCTAAACTCTAGACTGAAAACTCTTAAACGCCATAGAATTTCACTTGGTACCTCCACTTGTATGATCAACCAAAAAAGAACTTCTGACTTCTTTTCCCAAACTTGCTTCCTCTCCAATCTTCTCTATCTTGGCTAGTGGCACCATCGCTTGTCCAACTGCTCAATCCAGAAACTGTGGAGGCATTCCTTCTATTTCTGGCAACCACCTTACTCCAAATCTATATCAGGTATCACTGGCCAAACTTCCAAAAAATATCCTGAATCCTACACTTCTCTTTCCCCTCGGTCTTCTCTCTCATTTGTTACCTAGCGTATGGAAAGAGTTTTAACTGATATCCCCCTTTCTGCTCTGTTCCCCAGTTTATTCTCCATCCAGCAGCCAGAGTTCTAAAATACAGACCAGATGATATTTGGTTGTGTCTCTCCTACTTAAAACTTCCTGGTAACTTCTAGATTATTTAGCACAGTTAACTTGAAATCAAAACCCCCAATAACTACAGATTTAACAAATTAGAAGGGCTGTAAATGATGGGTCAGGGACCAGGCTACCCCTATTTGACCAATCTACCATATAAGTGCATAACCCTTTCCACATTGTTTAAGATGCATCAATCATACCATATTTGCTTTCAGGTCAGTGGGAAGTGGAAAGAGGAGGGAATGTCCCTTCCCATAAGAATTTAAGCTTGAAAATGTGCATATCATTGTCACTCAAAACCCAATGGCCAGAAATTAGTTGTGTTACCACACTTAAATATAAGGGAGATTTAGAAAGGTGGTCTTTATTACATGTAATCAAGTACTGAGCTGGAAATTAAGTTCTATTGCAACAGCAAAAAGGGGAGAATTGACATTGGGAGTATTATGGTAGATTAGGTCAGGGTAATACATAGACCCAAATATGTTATAGATTAACAAAATGGAAGTCATTTTTTTCTCACATAGTTTTTTTTTTTTTTTTTTTTGGTGATTGAATTAGTTGTTGGTCAGACTTTTCTCAATTTGGTTATTAGGATTCAAGGTGATACAGGCTTCACCATATCCAACTCATGGATTTGAAGATTGCCACTGGTATTTCCATCCCCAAGAACATGAAAGAAGAAGCAGCATAGAGATGCATGGGTGGATCTCAGTCCTGGAAGCAGTGCACATCCCTTCCACTCACATTACATTGGCTAGTTCTCACTAGCCCACGACCACATCTAGGTGCAATGTAGGCTATGAAATTTGGTCTTGCTTAAGTGTAGCAAATAGAGAACAAAGATTGGGATGGATACCTCACAGGTGTCTCATCTCACGCAGAGTAAACCCAAAGTCCTTACCACAACGTAAAGTCCTTACAAAGTCGGGCCTGTAGCCACATCTGTAAACTTTCTTAAATCTTCCCTTTGCTGATTTCAGGCCTGCCTCACTGCCTTCTGTATATTCAACCCAGGGACTTTGCAACTGCTGTTTATTCTGAATGGAACACTTTCTCCCTGATTTTCTTAACATCTCACTCCCTCACTGATAGTGAAATTCCTACTTAAAAGCTACCTTCTCAGAATGACCACTCAGAGCCACTATTTCCACACCTTCCATCTTGTCTCTGACCATTCCCTATCACTTCCAAATCTCTTATTGTCTCATTTTTCTTCCTAGAACCTACTGCTTGTTCCTCTGTTTATTTATGGCCTGGGCAAAGTAGGCCACACCATAACCCTAAGTGCCTAAAAAAGTGTCATCATGTGCACACAGTAAACACCTGTTGAATTTAATTAATTGATTAGAGTAGAAACTCTCTTGATTATAGGTAAAATTTGATTTGTCATAGCATTCTGTGAACCAATACCAGTCCACTCTTACAGATATTCTTTCTGGAAGAACATTTTCCAGACGTCTGACGGTCACATCCCTTATCTGTGGAATGGGGATAACTGTGTTCCTATGTCCTAGAATGATATTAAGATGGTACGAGATGGAGTATATAAAATGCTGAGCTCAGAGTGTGGCATGTGGTGAGTGCATGCCCAGCAAGCGTCAGCTGTGACCCATGCTGCCACCTCTCAGTTCCTGAAGGGAAATCATTAAAGGTACAAAATGGGGGGGTGTGTGGAATCTCTTAATCATTAACATATTCCTAAAACATTATATGTTAATATGTTATATATTAAATTATCTATCTAAATTTAGGAGCAGAAATAAAGGATCAGCAATGTAGTTATCCACTACCTTGATGTTAAAGTGAGAAATGGGCAAGTTCTAAATTGCCTTTCATTTTGTTCAGGTTGTTATTGTATAAGGAAATATCCAGATTCTAAACCTCTCCAGCACCAGTTTGATTGCTGTAATATAACCGTTTGGAATATTATAGTTGTTCTTCCAACATGACTTACTGAAGAGAAAGCAGAAAAAAAAATCCTTCTGGTAACAACCCTTTCTGTGTCTAATGCATTATTGAACATAACAGGGATTTCTATTTGTTTTTCACTTTCAAACTAAGAATACATTCAATCTGATAGCTGGCAAATTATATCTGCTATATTCCCGTTGACAGACCTATTAAAGGTGATATAGTTGTGCTAGTTAATTGTCTATATTGGAGAATTTTTGTGAAAAACTATGACCAAAACAACCCATGTGAGCAGAACCAACCAGGAAAAAGCCACAGCCTGAGAAGTTTTAGCAAGTAAAAATGTTGAAATAATTGCTTAATAAATAAAGAATTGTTCTATTTGCCTTTACAGTGATAATTTAAAAAATAAGCTCCCTTTTAAGTCTCCAGCATAAATATTCCATTTTCTAATGTTATGAAATTGCTTCAAAGGTCCAGTTTTGAATTACTAACAGACAGATGAGTACTGTGGCCTTACACTCCCTTGCTGCTTGCTGAAGCACTGTTTATTTTTTCTTCCCAGATCTAGCCAAAGGAGGTTGGAAGTTCTATGATACCTCACGGGCACAACACACATCTGCTCGAAGGAGTTGGAATTACTGACAATGATTGAAGCTCAATTCCTGTGAAATTGTGTTACTTGAATGACAACACTTCCTTGTCTTGTCCCCACTATTTTATCACATGTAGTTTTGAGTGCTTCTGTTGCCCCCTACTTGGGAACTCCTACTTGGTACTCATTACCCCATTATCCAGCTCCATCTATTTCAGGCTGACTGCTCACTGGGAAATCTGGTCTCTGAAGAGACATAGAAATGGAATTGCTGATAGGGAATTAAAGAGAGAGAGAAAGAGAGGTTGTGATGTTGGCTGGCTCAGATGGTAACTACGTCAGTGGGTCTGGCTCCTGTTTTTTTTTCTGGTCAGTGCCATCCCTTGTCCTGGAGTGAAGGGGCAGGCAGTGGGGGAGAGTCAAAGTCTTTCCCTTGCTTGGGGCTGTGTTCTGGCTGCTGTTGTTCAAAGGGCAGTGTTTGTGCCATCCACAAAGATATTTCTCAATCCCTTTCCACTAATGATGCAGTTTGTAGAAAGTCCACCGGAATCCTGACACGACTTCTTCTCTTTAGTTTATTATACCTGTGCCAGTTTTCATCTTTTTATATGTTCTCATGGGTATTTTAATAGGAAATTAAAAGGAAGTCTGTTAGGTATTGATAACTGGATGCCTCATTAACCTCAAAGTTTACCTAAGTCATTTGATTTTGCTTATGATTAAGAATGATCAATTAAGCAGAATAATTGACTGGCTGAATGGAATAAAAAATGTTCAATGTTCTCTCTATTGCATATATTCTGCATTTTTTATCTTCATACAACCAATTGGATGTCTGTGTTGTTATCCACAAATACCACAGAAGAATTTTATTTTTATTCAAATGAGAGCTTTTAATTCAAAGACCAGACTGTGTTTCTATCTGGGATATCTTCTGTTAATACTGAGGTAACTGGGAACCTGAATTAGTACTTAGAAAGTCACATTATAAATGACATAGTGAATGGAAAAGACTGTGGGTAAGTTAGGAGGATATTTCACGGGGAGATGAGGCTGAATTACTCCTGCCTCATCAGAGCATGTGCATTTAAATAATTTCATCTGTGTTCAGCCAAATTCTTCATAGGAGGTAGTTGGACAAATATTACTATCTTATGATTCTTGAGTTTTCCTTTTCTATGGTTTACAGGGTCTTTAGTAGAGTAAGTAAAATTGACTAGATTTTCATTTCTATTATGGTTCTGACTCCAGAGATCACACCATGCCCTTGACTGGAATTTCAGTTGCTGTCAAAGCTCTTCAATGAAACGTTTTTAAGCTCCAGATTTATCTCCATGATGACTGAACTCATTCATTTCATGTAAATGAGGCCATTTTTTTCCCTTCTAGAGGGCAGCCTTACTTATTTTCTTTCCGCATTTTTAGCCGAAATGAAACTTTTATTTACCACTACATCATTGTGACGATTTGATCAAATGGTGGGATCAAATTCCACAGTATAAACATAAAACCACAGCCCTAAAAGAGACCCAAAGAGAACTTCTTGCCCAAGCCTCTTCCTGCAGCTGAGTGAATGCCTTAGATCAAGAACACCAGGCCTACACCTCTTATTTTTCTTAATTAAATGCAGAAATGACATATAACAATTTCTTTGGACATTTATTTCAGCTGAAATTTTTAAAGGTTGTGATTGTTCCTTGCTAATTTAATTTAATTTCCTCTTCATTACTTTTTTTCCTAGGACAGATGTTCAGAGAGGGAGAGGGTTCTAGGTTTGCCAAGTGACTGAATGGGCATTGGGACAATAGCCAGGCAGATAAACAAAAGGGGACCCCAAGATGGCTTGGGTTGGGTGAACTCTGACCAAAAATGAGAGTGATGAGATCAAGTGCTTTGACATGCATAGATGTTTGGGCCTACATTTTCTCCATATGTTCTAAAAATCTTGCATTTTCCCTTCGTGGTCAGTTGGCAAGGAAACCAGCTATTCATTACTTCTAGGAAAAAAAAAAACGGAAGGAGAAGACAGACATCAGGGTGGGTCTCACTGGAGAAGAAAGGCTGTGCAAAGACCACCCACCCTGTCCTCCTGCTCCACAGGGCAGTCATCACACCTCCCATCACCTCTTGAAAATTCCAGAAGTCTCTGTTCCTGAGGAGGAGGTTGTGAAGGATGTGTAAACTCTCAGCATCCCCTCAGTGAACCAAGGCTGTTTTTATAAAGAAGGTCATGGTCAATGTTCTCTGACTCTAAAGACCCTGATGGAGATTTGAGAGGCAATTATTTCCTGAATCTTGTTAACTTTAAAGTGGCTGAAGGCTTTCTTAGTTGAGAACCAAATTAAAAAAAAAAAAAAAAAAAAACTTACTTGGACGGTGTTTTGCAATAATGAAGGGAAGCAAGAAAAGTGAGTTTCATCAGCTGTGCAGAAGTCATTTCCTCTGCCCTCTCACTTTGACCTCTGACCGCAGCAGCCACCAGGTGAAGGTTTATAATCAGAAGCTTATCAAACCAGGGGTCGGGGCATGCTCACTAGGACATCCAGTTCTCCACCATCAGTGAGACCCTTGTTCTCACTTCTCTCTGTTCCCTGTTTATTTAAGTGTCACGTTTATAGTCCCACTGATAAATGTGTTTTCTTTCCAAGATAGATTTCCCTAAAACTTGGCATGATTCTGCAGTCATGGGGACATAAGAAATAAGGGATCAAATTTGCACCACCTGACGCTTCTTTGGGGCTGTAATCATCAGGAGCTTCAGCGTCTTTGATAAAGAACTCTCCTTTATCACCCAGAAGAGACAAATCTAAACTGTATTGAGTTTTCATTTTAAAAGTTGAAGAAACTATTGTGGCGGAAAATAATTCTCTTTAAAGGCATAAACACCCCAGATGAAACAGGGTGGAAATTATGCTTGGTGTATAAAGAAAGCATTTTCCACTGATTCATGCCTTCACTTCAAATAGAATCTTCAAATTCATAGATACCACACACTGCTTCTGAGCTTTGAGTGGTTGTCTTAAGAATAATTGTACTTCTGAGTAGATGAGCAATAAACACCATAAAATGTTTTTAAAATACAGATACCTACATAAGAGAAAAATAAAATCCTCTAGTTACCTCTAATAAATGATGACTGCCGTTAATATTTTGGTATTTCCTTCCAGGCCTTTTCTATGCATTTTAAAAACATAGTTTATTAGGGAGTATGTATAATGTAGCAGAGGATAACATTTTGTAATTATTCAACAATACCTTTTCCCTTTTTCTTTGTACCCTTTCAAAGTGCAAGATGGGTTCCTAAGGCTTTGTGCTCCAACTCCTTTTCCTTCTCAGTAGATTTCACTATCGTTCAACCAGGTGCAAGACCAGAATGCTTGGAGTCAGTCTAGGAGTCAGTCTGGGGTCTTTTTCCTCATCCCCCATATCCATTTAATCAACGCATTCTACTGCTTCCACCTTCAAGACAATCAACGATCTGACATTTCTAACTATCTCCACTTATATCATCCCAGGCCAAGCAAGCCACAGTGGTCTCTTGCCTAGACTAACAAAAACAAACTGCTAGTGTTTTCTTCCTCATTTCTGCCTTCCCTACAGTCAATTTCCCACTCAGAAGTCAGATGGATGTTTTTAAAAGCAATAGTCAGATTCTATCAGGGTCTGCTCAAGTCTTCCGTATGGGTCCTATCAAAAAGTTTTTGTCTCAGTACTTCTTTTCACTCTTCAAATTCATTGAGGGTAATAAATCAATATGTAATTTATTAAAAACTAAAGCTATTTTCTATCCATCAAATCTACAAAGGAAAAATAAAATGAGAAAATAACAATTAGGAACATTTAAAATATTTATTTTAATCAAGAGATAATTATAAACCCATTACATTAGTATAAATAACATTTTTATAAAAAAATAGATATACTTTATATATATAAATGAGAAGAGGAGAATACCAAGGTTTTACATTTTTATAATTTTTTTAAAGAAATATGGTTTTATTAAAGACATCTGAATTCGCACATTTGCTTCTACATTTTGCAATATACTTGTTAGCTCTCTATATTAAGAAAATCTAACCTTATAGAAAAAAAGTATTTGGAAAAAGGAAGACTTCGTGGAACCCCTGGGGAATCTCAGGGACCATGCTTTGAGAAACAGTGGGTCTACAAAGTCCAACATGCCCTAGCTCCTATGTCTTGCTCCAATTCTGCCCATAACAATTTCTGTTCTTTCTCACTATCTGTTTTAACCAGAAAGGTCTCCTGCTGGTCCCTGGACTCTCCAAGCAAGTTACCACCTCAGGGCATTGCATTTTCTCTTACTGTTCCCATACCCAAAATTGCTTTCTCTAGATATGTGCTTGGATCTCTCCTTCACCTCCTTTAGATATTGGGTTAAATTTTATCTCACACAGATTTTATTGAATCACACTTTTCAAAACAAAAACAAAAAACAAAGCCCCACTTATTTCCTCTCTTACTGTTTTTTGCCACCTTACCCTGACTTGTTTATTTTAATAAAACTTATAACATTTGGATTTAGGTTAACATTTGATGATATGTATTCTATACCTTCCATACTAGAACATAAGCTCTATGAGGTCTTCTCTTTCTTTATTTTTTATTGTATGCCATTGTACTTCAGTATATAGAAGGTAATGTTGATAGTAAACATTTATTTTTTTAAATACCTTTACTTTTTTTTTTTTTTATGTGGTGCTGAGGATCAAACCCAGTGCCTCACGCATGCTAGGTGAGTGCTCTACCACTGAGCCACAATCTCAGCCCAATAGTAAATATTTCTTGAATGAATTAATTAATAAAAAATTGATTAGATTTGTGACTCAAACCATATTACTTTTCTTGCATCTTTAGTTTTTTTATGGTGTCAAAAGTGGGGACTTGCTAAAAGAGAAATATCTATGTGGCAGAGCTCCTCCTCTGACACACCAAAATGCAGCCTTATCCAATTGGATCAGAGTTGATCTTGGTTTAAATTGTGCCTTAACTGGTGATCTTGGTTTAAACTATACCTCTTTCTTGGTGTTGGAGCTTGTGGGAAAGAGCAAAGGAGAGTTGTGTAGGGGAGTAATTTTGCTAATAGCTGAGTTCTGAGTCCCACAGCATAGAAATGTGTTCAGGTAGATTAAAGGATATGCTGAGGGCTGACTTGTCACCATAATATCTCAGACACTCAAAGGTGTGGGTTTATCAGGTTGCATCATAATAATGATGTCTACAAGTACAGGTAATGACAGAGAAGATTGTTTAACTCTGAGCTCTTGGTACCCATAAGGCATGGAACATAGAAGCGGGGCATGCAAGTTGTTTGGGAGCATGACTCAGAAGTTAACCAGAATGGATTATGATGGTGCACTGAGTTGACAACCAGGTCAGACGAGTAAGGTGGACTATCAGGGCTAGAGACAGAATGGGAGCCATAACCAAAATCCAATGCCTGTTATTACTGGGGACTGAGTCACAGAGAGGACCACCTGGCCCTAATCAAACCCAACTCCAGTGGAGCCTTAGCTGCAGGCAATGGAAGAGTGAGAAGTAACCAAGCAGGGGATGATGAACACTGGGAAGAGCAGAGCGGGTCAAACAGCCTGGGGCCACATTTTTATCATTCCCTCTGCCTGAGGTCAATCAAACTTTCCACCTTCTTGGAGTGTTAGCAGAGACAGGGGAGAAAAATCAGAGTAATTGTCCAAAAGAGTTTGGGTTAAAGATCTTTTTTATTGTAGAAATTACTGAACTGTATTGAAGTTACTAAATAGGATAAATATAGAAAGGGGACATAGGATAAATATAGAAAGGGGACATTTTAAATTCTAGTTCATGAAACTTTGCTTTTTCCACTCCCACCATCTGAAAATCAGTATTGTTGGGGGGCTAACTATTGTCACTTTAAATCTTTGACATAAATAGAAAATTGACAAAAAAGGAAACACCAAAGCATAATAAACAGGTATACAAAGCTACTCTTACTGTAATTTAAACAAGCTAAAGCAACACTGAGGTACCCGAATAAGCCCTTTTAAATAGGCAGATATTTTTATTAAATGAGATCATCCATAAAGAAAAGAGGACAATAAAGAGACACTGTCTGTTAATGATGGCACATTTCTAGAGGACAGTTTATCAATATTTATATACTTTGGGGAATTTAATCTCTGAAAACTGGCAGGGATAGTAATCACTCACTAATTTATTAATTTCTTATTTGATAGATCATGCTTTTGGTGCAAGGTCAAAGAAATGTTTACATAGCCCAAATCACAAAGATATTTTCTCCAATGTTTTCTTCCTTAGGCATATATTTTTTGGCTTTTACATTTAAGTCTATCACCTGCTTTGAAATAATTTTGTATATAGTACAAAGAACCAATCAAAGTACCTTGGACTTTTTTTTTCTGCGTAAGGATAATTAATTGTTCTAGCACATTTATTGAAAAGATCATCCTTTCTCTACTCACCTTTGCCAAAAATCAATTGATTATATTTCTGTGAATCCATTCTGGACTTTATTTTGTTTCATTGATCTATTTGTCTCCCTATTGTCTTGATTATTATAGTCTGAAAATCAGGTAGTGAAGGTCCTTTAACTTTGTGATTCTTTTACAAAATTGTTTGGTTATTCAAAGCTCTTTGCATTTCCATGTGAATTTTGAATCAGCTTTATTTCTATTTTAAAAAGCCTATTAAGATTTTGATTGTGATTGCACTAATTTTATAGTTCAATTTGGGAAGAACTGACATCTTAAAAACATTCAGTTTGCTTATTTATAAACATGGACTAGCCCTCAATTTATTTAGGTTTTCTTTATTTCTTTTTATCAGTGATGTTTTGTAACTTCTGGGGTACAACTCTTTCCCTAGTCATATTTATTTCTAAATATTTTATTCTTTTTTTTCTTTTTGCTAAGATGAATAAATTTTTTTACAAAAATAGATTTTAAAATAAACTTTGTATTTATTTATTTTATTCTTTCTAAAATTGTATTGTTCTTTTTAGTAATACATGACAATAGGAATGTAATTTGTTCTAATTCAGTCCCCAGTACTTTCCCTTCCTCTTCCTTCCTTCCCTGTTCCCTTCCCTCTGCTAAATGAATTACTTTTTAATTTCATTTTAATAGTGTTCATTGCTAGTATATAGAAATACAATTGACTTTGTGAATTGATCTTGTATCTTGCAAACCTACTAAATTCACGTATTAGTTACAGTAGCTTTTTTGCTGGTTTGACAATACTTTCTCCAAAAACCGTCCTGTCACCAAAGATAGTTATAACTTTCCTTTACTAACTGGATGTCTTTTATTTGTTTTTATTGCTTTATTTCACTGGCAAGACCCTAAAGTTTTGAGTTCTTGCCTTATTTTTTCTGTCTTTTTCCTTTTTTTGGTGGTAAGAATACCTAAATTTTATTCTTTTGGCCAATTATCAGAATATAATACAGTATATATACTGTATTATATAATGTATTACATACTGTATTATATACTGAATTATATAATGCTGTTAAATATAGTATGGTACATTAAATCCTAGAGATATGCAGTTATCTTACATAATTGCAACTCTGCACCCTGAACTCTTCTTCCTTCTTCGTTCGTAACTACCACCTTACTTTAAACATACATAAATATGAAATCTATATATTTAGATTTCACAATTCATACTATATTTCTTTCCATTTGCCTTATTTGTTCCCTCCTTTTTTTGTAGAAAGAGATATATTTAGTACTTAAAAAACTATTAGGAGTACTCTTACTTCAGTTCACCCCGGACAGGGAGCCAGCCTGCACCACTCATCTCTGCAGGGCCATGTGTGCCCCCACCTTAAGGCCTCAAGGGGGCCCTAGGGAAGGGCAGAGCCTGGTTGTTCCAGGGGCTTTGTGGAGTCTCGGGGAAGCAATGTGAACGTGGCCAAGGTCAGAGTTTCCTTCGTTTAGTCAATTTTTTGTTTAGGTGAGAATTTTAGGGGGTAATATACCATTAAGTACAACGTTCACTGTAGGGTTTTTTGTAGATGTCCTTTTTCAGATTAAGGAAGTTCTATTCCTAGATTGCTAAGACTATTTTATTTTTAATTTGAGTAGATGTTAGATTTTTTTTTTTGTCAAGTCCTTTTTTCTACATTTATCTGATAATCATGATTTTTCATGTTTAATTTGTTAATAGAATTATATTAGACTTTTTTTTTTTTAGTTGTAGATGGCACAATACCTTTATTTTATTTACTTATTTTATGTGGTGCTGAGGATGAACCCAGTGCCTCATGCGTGATAGGCAAGCGCTCTGCCACTGAGCTACAGCCCAGACCTCTATTGGTAGCCTTTTGAATGTGAAACCATACTGATTTCCTGGAATAAGCACTAATTAGTTATGGTTATTTTTTATTCTGTGCTGATGAGGGATATAATGTCTTAATAGTATCCCTGACTAAGTAAGCTGAGCCTCATAGAATGAGTTTGAAATATGCTATGTCTTCAATTTCCTGAAGAATTTTGTGCAGAATTGCTATTACTTATTTAAAATTTGGGTAGAATTTACCAGTAAGCCATCTAATCCTGAAATTATCTTTGTGGGAAGATTGTTAACTAAAATTGTTCTTTGATGGGTATGATCCTCTTCAGGTTATCTAGTTCTTCTTGAGTGAGCTTTGGTAGTTTTTATGCTTAGAGTAATGTGTCTACTTCATTGAAGTTATCAGATTTATTGATGTAAAATTGTTTATAATATTTTCTTATTATCATTTCATAGTATCTATAGTAATGTCACCTGCTTTCCTAATATTGGTAATTGGTGACTTCACTTTTGTTTTCCTGATTAGTCTATTAAATCAATGGTATAAAATAGAAGACACAGAGATAAAACCACATAAATATAGTTGTCTTCTGCTTTCTTTGAATTTAATTTATACTTGTTTTTCTTAGTTCATTTGTTTCTTTTTGTTTTAAGTTGAGGTTTTTTGTTTGAGGCCTTTCTTGTTTTTTTTCTTTTCTTTTTTTCGGGGGGGATTTTAATTTTACTGATCTTTTCAAAGAATTAGATTTGTGTTAATTGATTTTTTTCCTACTGTTTTCTGTTTCATTGGCTTTTTCTCTGGTTTTTAGGGCTTTTTTCTTCTACTTTCTTTTTTTAAAAAATATTTATTTATTTTTTAGTTTTCGGTGGACACAAATCTTTATTTTATTTGTATGTGGTGCTGAGGATCGAATCCAGGACCTCGCACATGCCAGGTGAGCATGCTACCCAGCCTTCTTCTACTTTCTTATTTTTTATTTGTTTTAATTAGTTATATGTGACAGTAGAATATACTTTGATACCTCATATATAATGGAGTATAATTTATCATTCTTCTGGTTGTACATGATGTAGAATCTCACCAGTTGCACGGTATATATGTACATAGGGTCATAATGTCTGATTCATTCTACTATCCTTCCTACTATCATTCGACTATCACATTTTTTAATCCATTCATCTGCTGAAGGGTACCTAGGTAGTTCCATAGTTTAGCTATTGTGACTTGAGAAGTTATAAACATTAATGTGGTTGCATCATTTTAAGTCCTTTGTGTATAAACTGAGAAGTGGGATAGCTGGGTCAAAGGTGGTTCCATTCCAAGTTTTCTGAGGAATCTCCATACCACTTTCCATAATAGTTGCACCAATTTGCATTCCCACCAGCAATATATGAGTGTACATTTTCCCCCACATCCTCACCAACATAATAAAATCAAAACCTATAAATCAAACACATTCATTCCTCTACATCAGTGACCAATGTACTGAAATAGAAATGAGGAAAACTACACCACTCACAATAGCTTTCAAAAAACAAACAAACAAACTTGGGAATCAATCTAATAAAATAGGTAAAAGATCTCTACAATTAAAATTACAGAACACTACAAAAAGAAATTGAAGAAGAATTTAGAAGATGCAAAGACCTTTCATGCTCTTGGATAGGCAGAATTAATATTGTCAGTACCAAAAGCATTATTTAGATTTAATGCAATTCCAATTAAAATCCCAATGACTTCTTCAAGAACTAGAAAAAGCAATCATGAAATTAATTTGGAAAAATAAAAAATCCAGAATAGCCAAAGCAATCCTTAGCAAGAAGAGTGAAGCAAGAGGCATCACAATATCAGACCTTAAACTATACTACAGAGGCATGGTAACAAAAACAGCATGGTATTGGCACCAAAATAAACACTTGGATCAATGGTACAAAATAGAAGACACAGAGACAAAACCACATAAATACAATTGTCTTCTGTTTTCTTTGAGTTTAATTTGTACTTGTTTTTCTTGGTTCATTTGTTTCTTTTTGTTTTAAGTAAAAATTGAGGTTATTTCTTTGAGGCCTTTCTTGTTTTATTTTTTAGGGCATTTAATGCTATAAAATTTCCATTAAGTACTGCTTTTACTGCTTCCTGCAAATTTTGTATCATGTCTTTTCATTTTCATTCAATTCATAATATTTTCTAAATCCCCTTTTCCTTTCTTATGTGATTCATGAGGTATTTAGAAGTATATTATTTAGCTTCCAAATAGTTGAGAACTTTTGAAATACGTTTTTATTACTTGTTTATAATTGAATTCTATCATGAAAAGAGACTTATGTGAGATAGGTAAACTTAAATGGGCCCATATAGAGGGCCCTTGGTAAAATAATAGAGACCTCTGAAAATAAAAAGTTATGTCAAGCTTGTTTCTTTGGTTAGAGATAAACAGAACTTTCAATCCATGCTGATAAGAGATTAGGCATATATTAATTAAAATATCACCCACCTGAGAATCTTACACAGTGTGTTCAAAAGTGATTAATGGCTAGACTTTGACTAAAGAGGAACATTTTGACCTCCCAATACAGTATGTTTGCCAAGGGAGTTGATCTCCAGGAGACTTTTGTAGGCATTTTCCAAAATCAGCAAAATCTAACAACAGCTCATCTGCTTAGGATCCCACACATCCCCGTCCACCTCAAATCACACATATAATCAGAGATCTCAAACCTGGGTAAATCACTCATTTTCTTCTCTCTGAAGGGTGAAGGTCACCCACACTCTCTGAGTGTGAATTCCATTGCTGTCCTTACGTAATTATTTACCTGTTCCTTGCTTATGATGTGTCCTGAAATTCTGTCTTGTGATGAATGTTGAGAACCTGAATGGTTCCAAATTGAGGTCTCTCTACTTTAGGACTTCCTTGGACCCTCTGGTGACATGTGTTTTCAATGATTTGAAATCTATTGAGACTTGTTTTATGCCCCACAGTAAGATATATCTTGATAAATATTCTAAATGTATTTGAAAATAATACCTATTCTGTTGATAATATGCGGAATGCTATAGAGAAGTCAATTAGGTAGAGTTGATTGATGATTTTTTTTTTCAAATTTTAAGTGTAATTGTGAATTTCTCTATTTCTGTTTGATATTCTCATCCCCTCTCCTTCAAGTATTTTGAATCTATCATTAATGCATAAATACATAAGATCATTATTTCCTTTTACTGAATTGACCTCTTTATCATATGAAGTGACTCTCTTTATCACGTAATATTCTTTGCCCCTAAATCAACTTTGGTATTAATGTAATAAACTACAGCTTTCTCTTGACAGTGATAGCATGGTATAGTATATCTTTTCCCATTCTTTTTACTGTCAATCTATCTCTGACTATGTTTAAAGTGTATTTCATGTTGGCAGTATATAATTGGGTTTTGCTGTGTTAACCCAATCTGACAATCTCTGGCTTTAATTTAGGAGGTGTGTACCATTTAAATTTAATGTGGTTGTGGATGTGGTTATGACTACATCTACCATCTTGTTTTTATTATTTGTTCCATCTGTTCTTTTTTCCTTTTCTCTCTGTTATTTCCCATCTTATTTTGGATTAATTTTTTAAAATTAATGATGCCATTTTATCTCCTTTGCTAGTTCATTAGCTATTCCTCTGTATTGTGTTTTAGTGGTTGTTTTAGCATTTATAGTATACAACTTCATCTTATCACAAGTTATCTTAAAATGATGTCATCCCACCTCATGTAAAATACAAGAACAATACACTATTAATTTCTATTTCTCCCCTCCCTTCCTTTGTACTATTGTTCTCATAGGTTTCATTTCTACATATTTTATAATCCCAAACATATATTATTATTTTATTTAAACAGCCACTTATCTCTTAAAGAGCTTAAATTCATAAGAGCAATGCTGTTTTCATCCACAGATTTATTACTTCCAGGACTCTCCATTCTTTGTGCAGATCTAGATATCTGGTATAATTTTTCCTTTGCCTGAAGGACTTTTTTTAACATTTTTTTTGTAGTACCAGTCTCTTGGTGAAAAATTCTTTCATCTTTTGTGGGTCTGAAAATCTATTTTGCCTTCATTTTTAAAAATATTTTCACTGAATATAGAATTATGTCCAGGTGATAGGGTTTTTTCCTTCCAGAATTTCCCAGATATTGCCCCACTCTGCTGGCTTGGGTGTTTCTTTCTAGCAACTTGTGGTCATCTTTATCTCTATTGGTAGTGCCCCTCTCCATACTTCTTGACTGTTTTAAAAAATTTTCTCTTTTTCATTTCTTTATTGAAAATTTTATCATACACCTTTGTGGTGTTCTTCATGGTTTTTGTGCTTGCAAGCTGGGTTTTTTAAAAATAGCGGATGCAGCTGGCTGCAGTGGTATATGCCTGTAATCCCAGCGACTGGGGAGGCTGAGGCAGGAGGATTGTGAATTCAAACCCAGCCTCAGCAACTTAATGAGGCCCTAAGCAACTCAGCGAGACCCTGTCCCTAGTAAAATATAAAAAAGGGCTGGGAATGTGGCTCAGTGATTAAGCACCCCTGGGTTCAATCCCTGGTACCAAAAAGAAAAAAAGAAAAAAAAATAGCTGATACATAAATCATAAAATGCATACATACTAATGGTGTATCATGTGATATTTTAATACATGTATGCTTTGTTAAATGTTTAAATTAGCTTAAACATATCCATCTCCTCAAAACAATTTTATTTCTTCATGGTGAAAGTATCCAAAATCCTTTCTGTTTGGTTTTAAAATACACAGGACATAATGGCTGTTGAGTCACTCTCTGGTGTGATAGCACACCAGAGCTTCTTAGGCCTATCTAATGCAACTCCAGGACCCAAAGATCAACCTTACTTGATCCCCCTCCCTCCTCACTGAATGTCCTGAATCTGTGTGTTTACAATTCTATCAAATTTTTTTAAAATCCTGGTATTATTTCTCTATTATGTCTCTCCTCTTTTAGGTACTCCAATTACACAAGTATGAGGGCGCTTGAGGCTGCCACACACCTCACCTATGCTTCTTTTACTATCCCACACACATCTGGGCTACCCATACTCTCTTGTGTAACTTGCTATTCATTTGCCTCATGTCAGGTTAGACAGCTTTATAAGGCAGACACGGCTTACATCCTGACCACATTTCCACTCTGGTTCTGTGCCCTCCCATAGAAGGCACTCAGTGAGTGCTAATTTGCACATGTGTTGGTGACTTCATTAACTCTTTGATTGCCTTGTTCGCCTCTCGATTCTCATTTATTAAAAATATTAGCTTGTCTAAAGCCTACAATTTATGTTACATTATGGAGGTTGTAGATACACAGAAATGAGTGGTCCTCATAAGGCATGGTGGTGATGTTTTAAAGTGAAATTCTCTGCACATTGTTCAATTGTAATGGAAATAGCAAACCCATGACTTCATCACAGATGTTTCTTTTATTGACTCAGTTTCAACATTTCAAATCAACATACTTAGAGTAATATTAAGTTGCAAGTAGACCAAAATAAACATTTCCTTAGATTACTTTAGATCATTAGCATTCCAGGGAAATTATGTACCAGTAATTCTAATAAATAGCCTTTTTGCTTTTACATCTTGTTTTTTTCAGATTTTATGCCATTATTTTAGTAAGGCTTTTTCTGGTTGGGTTAGTAAACCTGACCATCTGGAAGTAGCATATACTGTCGTTTTAAATCAAATGATATACAATTTGCTGAGGTGGGATTTTAAAAAAATTTGCTTTCCACATTAAAAGCTTTTTGTAGGCAACTGAGTTAACATAACTGGAAGATAAGGGCTGGGGATGTGGCTCAGTGGTAGAGCACTTACCTGGCATATACCATACACTGGGTTCCATTCTTAGTACTGGGGGGGGGAAATGGGAGAAAGGAAAACATGTAGGGAATTTGTCAAATACTTAAAGAGTAATAGAAAAAAATAATAAAATATCTAAGTTTTCTTTCTTTGCCCTACTAGAATATATTTTAATTTATAAAAATATTTAATTCTTACAGTAGCTGAATATGAATTATTCTCACAAACGTCTACAAATAATCAGTATTTCAGACACAACAGAGAGGAAATGAAAATGAGATTACATCTGGCAAAATGCTTTTGCCTTTCTAAGAACGGAACTGTCAGGTTTTCCTTTTAGGGTTAAGAGAGAAATTGCTGTGGCACCAGGAGGCAGCAATGCCAGGTTCCTTTCTCATCCAGCCCTCCATTCTCCCCTGGGCACCTCACATGTCCCCATGGCTGCTAACCTCCCAGGGTCAACCTTAATACTGTTATGGGCCAGGCTATATGGGCAATGACCAGACAGACTCCATTTTGCCCTGAGACTCCATGTCACTTAAGAAAAGCTTCTCCCATGAGAAAAGTCCGGCTCTGCCAATCCAGTTTAACACACTCTGCTTAGAAACCCAAATGTTTCTGCTCTTCTTATACAATGTAAAATTTTTCTCTTTTTGGTTCCCATTTTTTTTTCTGGGGACAATGTACCCTGTCAGAGATTGATTGTCCAGATGTTAGTAACCATTCCTTAACTCACACTCAACTAGGGTCTTTCTGACCTATTTCCCCTTCTGCTTATGATTTTAGATCTCATGATATTTGTTTGTAGTTTTGAATCATAACAATAGCCACTTATGATTCATATACTGACATGATTTACTTATGGTATAAAAGGTGTGCTCTAATCCCTGAAGCGGGTCGAGGATTGCAGACTTGCAGGCTGCCCTGGTCCTGCCAGCTGGTGGCCCACCAGCTGGTGAATAAAGATGATTCCGTCTCCTGCTTAAGAATGACTTGGTGATTTATGGCAGTCTCACCATAGCAATACCAACTAGCTTAATTAAGACCCTGACTTGAACAACTGCATTTAGTTATCTGGTTCTCCTCACCAAATATGTCTGAGAGTTCTCAATGAATGTTTCCATGTCCCAGAAAGCCCCACGTAGTTCACTTCAGCTCGCCATCTTGCACCAAACGGTGGCTCCACTCTCAAATACTGGCACCTGCAGGTTGTGGTGGTTTCTGCCTTACGACTGCACCCCACAAGTAGGTCTGGGTCTTCATTTCTCCAAAGCATAGCTATTTAGTTTTTTCTTTTCTTTTCTTTTTTTTTTTTTAAAGAAAACCTCATTGGAAACTTGGAGATTATGGAATGGACTATAAAATGAGCAAGAAAAATAAAATGTCACAACCGCTACTTTAAAGTCCCTCCACAGGTTCTCCATATTGGCTTTCTTTTTCCATGACCCTCAGGGTGCTGCTGTACTGCAGGCATCTTGCTTGTGTCTTCATATCTGAAATTCGAGTTTGACTTATTTCAGACCCAGTGTTATGGTTTGGATCTGGGCTGTCCCCAGATGTGCATGTGCTGAAAGCTTGGTCCCCAGTGCAGCAAGGCTCAGAAGTGGCTGTGGGAAGTGACTGGAGCATGAGAGCTCTGATCTGTGATCATTTTGTGACACTAGTGGCAGGTGGTAGAGACTTTGGGAGATGGAGTCTGGTTGCAAGAAGGGTATTTCTTGTCCCCAGTCCCTCCCCACACCCCTTCCTTCCCTGCCACCATGGTGAGCAGCTTTGTTTCACCCCACCCTCCTCAACTATCCCACTTGGAGTGTGTTTGACCAGAGAGATGCAAATAAATAAATTTTACAAAGCAAGAGATCTTCAATGCCAGCACTGCAGTGTTTACATGTGTTCAAGCCCTTATTTCCTCATTTAAAATATCAACAACAAAGCACTTCTAAAAGCATATTTTTTTTAAACAAAAAGGAAACAGTTTATGATCACAATATCATTTTGCATTCTGCTTTTCTCTAGGAGTATATTCTGCACTCCAGTGAAATTTCATTGGTTATATGCAGATGAGTTTCCAGGAGAGTGCCAGTGACACTCAGGTGTTATCCCCGCTTGATGGTAGTTTTCAGATTTTAGTTTCAAGCAAATACTTTTAAAATACTTGTGAAATGAGGATATATTTATCTAAAACAAGAAATGAGCTATTGCATACCCAGAGGGGATGTAATTTTACCACCATTATTTGGCACTCTTGGGTAGGGTGTTACAGATAAAGCTGCTTTGGTTCTGTTTTTAAAGAAAACTAGGAGAGCTTCATATATCATATGTCTAGTTATTGAAGATTTTGGAGATACCAATTATATGAAGCCATCTATTTGACTAAAATTTATTTTGTTACTGTCTTTTTAATAAGACTATTAAATTGAATATTGACTAATCGTGTCCTTGGATATCCATGTAAGTAGACGAAAGAGTTGTATAAACAGGGAAATATGAATAACGTTCTTACCATGCGAATTAAAAGTAATTGCCCCAATCCAATGATGCATGTGACAGCAATTCACCCCTTCTCCCTGCTTCTCAAAATACCTGCTAGAGACTGGGTTCATTCAAGGGCAGCCACGGGGCTATAAATCTGTGATGTGATGGCCTTCCAAATTGTGTGTGTGTGTGTGTGTGTGTGTGTGTGTGTGTGCACATGCAGGGGTGTATGCTTGTGGGTGATCTTGAATCCTCCCAAGGCTGGTGAACACCTTTAAAGTGTTGCAGATTACACCAACTCCTCCCCGCTCCCCAGCACCTAAATGGCATTCCTTCAGTTGGTCAAGAAAGGTGAACACCCAACATTCTGTGCATGTAAATCCCAAAACAGAGTCACTGGCCTGCTTGTGTGAGGGTGGATGCTGAGGTCTCAGAGGCCACGTTGAATTGGAAAGTTAACTGTGTAATGGTTTAGATTTGAGATGTTCCCCAAAAGCTCATATGTGAGTCAGTGCAAGAAAGTTTAGAGGTAAAATGATTGGGTTATGAGAGTGATAATCTAATTAACTGGTTGGAAACTGCAGGCAGGTAAGGTACAGCTGGAGGAGGTGGGTCACTGGGAGCTTGCCTTTGGGGTATATATTCCTGATTGTCATATCCTGAGCTGCTTTCCTCCACCATCCCCCTTGGCCATGATGTTCTGCCTCACCTCAATCCCAGAGCAATGGAGATGGCTGTCTATGGACTGAGACCTCTGAAACTGTGAGCCCTAAATAAACTTTTTCCTCTCTGTGTTGTTCTTGTTGGATCTTTTGGTCACATTGATGAAAAAGATGACTAAAATACTGAGTTTATGAATGGTTCCGGAGAAAATTTGTATCAGTGGGCATCGATTCAGGACATGGGCAGTAGTGGAAGAACTTACCTGCTACAAAGACCAGCCTCCTTTGGGCTTCTGTGCACACCCTTTGTGATCACAGTGGGAAAAAAATATCACATGATTTAGGACTACTCTGTAGATGGATTGAAGGACAATAGAATATCCTAATCTGGGGACAGAGGGAAGGTTAAAAATCATTCTAGAATGATTCTAGCATTTGAGGGGGTTGGGAGGAGAGTAGTGAGTATCGCAGGACCTCTTAGATCAAGAGCAACCATCATCAATCAAGCTATGCATCTAAGATTGGGGCAGGAAAAAGAACCACACAGACATACAAAGCAAGTAAGTCTTTATTCCAGGACTTTGCTTTACTGATGTGTGCAGAAATAAAAATATCATGGTTGTGGTATGTTTAGTGAGGAAAATAGGTAAATTCTGCAGTGTTTGTATATTAGTTTTCTGTTCCTGTATAACAAACCATCTTCAATTTAGCAGCTCTAACTAGCACACATTTATTATCTCATAGCTTCCATTATTGTGTCCCCATATGGCTTCCTTGTGTGCTCTGCTCAGGGTCTCATAAGGCTAAAATCATGGTGTGGGCTGAAGCCAAGATTTCATGCAAGACTTGGAGTCCTCTTCTAAGATCAGAGACTGTTGGCAGAATTCAGTTCCTTGCCATTGTAGGTCTCAGCCCCTAAATTCCTAGAGGCTGCCTGCTGTTTCATATGACATATGACTCTTTCTACACATATCAGAGAGCTCCTTCCAGTCCAACAGGAGGGCATCTCTGCTGCTTTGAGTCTCTCAGGGAAGGCCTGAGCCCTCTTATAAAGAGCTCAACTGATTAACCCAGGCTTGCCCAGGATAATCTCCCTTTTGAGTAATGCAGAGTCAACTGATTAGGGACCTTAATTACACCAGTGAAACCCTTTCACCTTGCCTCATAATGTAACCTAATTACTGAATTGAAATCAATTGTATCCATCATCCCTCACATGTGAAAAATGTAGGAAATTATATAGGTTATCCCAGAGCTCAGAAAACTTGAGACATCTTAGATATACTTTAGGTAGTTTGAAATGGAGGCAGCTGAAGAGTAATTAATTTTTCCTAGATTCCTCAAAGCTTCCCCAATCCAATTTCCTCAGTTACAAAGAACTATAAACCACCTGTAGAGGAATACGGAGTGAACCAGTATTTTTCAAGCTCAGTGTGTTGGTCAGCTTTTCGTCACGATGACTCAAATACCTGACTAGAACAGCTTAGATTTTATTTTGGCTCATGGTTTTAGTCCATGGTTAACTGGCCCCACTGCAATGCGAATGAGGTGAGGGAGAATATCATGGAGGAAGGAGAAAGGAAAGCTGCTCAGCTCATGGCAGCCAGGAAAGAGAGAGGGGCCTGGTGGGGGCAGGAAGAGACTGGAGAACAGACAAATACTTCTAGTTACATACCGTAAGATGTGGAAAATGACAAACCCCAAAATAACGTGGCCTGGGAATAGGGAGTGAGGAAGAAGGCAACATACTAATAACATTGATCCTTTCCCAATACATTCTTTCCCAGTGACAGGACAATCCCTAAAAGGAAGCAAGTATCATCCAGTGACAAGTCAATCCCTGGGAAGGAGATGTCCATCAAGCCTTGAATGACAGTCTCTGGGAAGAAGCCAAAGCACTGATCCTTCCCCCAATAAATCCTTTCCCAGTGATAGTACAATGGGGTCCTGAAGGGAAAGAGATACCCACTGAATGCTGACCTCAGATCCTCCATTCTTCTCCAAGTAAAAATATTGCCCAGTAAAAATAAATTCAAATTCTCACAAACCTGTTTCCTGAGTGCTCCAACTGACATGCTCTGTCAATAATTAAGTCACCTCTCAGGGTAACATATATAGCACAGGCTCCCCCTTTAGTCAGTGGCTCATTTTCCATCAGAAAAGTGGGTCCACCAGGGACACGACTCCACTGCTAAATAAAGTCTGTGCTGGTCCATGACGTTTGCACCCCGCTTAGCCATTCTCTGTGAACACCTACTTCCTCCAACTAGGTCCCACCTCCCAGGAGTCCATTCAGCCATCAATGGATTAGTTCATTGATGAGCTCCAAGCCCTCATGATCCAAATAACTCCCCTAAAGCCCACCTCTGAACATATGAGATTTTGGGGGGCATTCCAGTTCCAAACTGCAACACTAAGTAAAGTGAATCAGCCTTGTATAGGACATAACTTTGAAAAATTTTTGCCTACCACAATTAGGGACAGAATTAAACTTCACAAAGAAGGTAAGCATTTTTGAAGGAATTAATTTACTTCTTCTTCTTTTAAAAATATTTTTAGCTGTAGATGGACACAATATTTTTATTTTTTATGTGGTGCTGATAATCAAACCCACACATGCTAGGCAAGTACTCTACCACTGAGCCACAACCCCAGCCCTTAATTTACTTCTTTACCTTTAAAAAGCTAATAATTTATTCACAAATCTCTGGGTTTGTGTTCCCTGTTCTCTGCTTTTTTCATATATGTCTGAGGTCCATGTTAGAGTCCTTCACTGGCAAGAGCTAGGATTCAGAGAGGATCCAGAGGAAAAAAAATTTTTTAATTGAGAGAAAGATCCTACAAGAATAGTTGTCTCTTTTTTCTTTCAATCTGTCTTTTTCTCCATCTCCCCTCTCTCATTTCTGTTCCTCCCTTCTTCTTCTTTTCCTTCTTTACTTCCTTTTTTTAATTAAGTGGAAAAACTGCTAAGAAGATGATTAGTATTCTTCATATGCTTGTGTGATCACAACTTTTATCTCTATTTAGACCAGGAAAATTGGCACATAAATTATCTCACTGAATCCTCACATATCTTATATTAATAGGTATTATAAATTAACTCAGAATTGATATATATTCTTTGTGTGTGTGTGTTTCCATGTGAATATGTTTCTCCTCCTACTTCTCCTTCTTCTTTGTTATCAGGGATTGAACCGATGGACACTCAACCACTGAACCACATCACCAGCCCTTTTAAAATATTTTATTTAGAGACAGGGTCTTACTAGGAGCTTGCTAATTTGCTGAGGCTGCCTTTAAACTCATGATCCTCCTGATCAGCCTCTTGAGATACAGAGATTACAGGTGTGAACCACAGCACTGGATTGAATGTGTATGTTCTTTTGTATTAATTCATGATGGTTCATTGTATATAAAAAAATTAACTTTTCTGCCATATATATTGAAAATATATTTCTTAGTACAGTGGTCACCTCTTATTTGTTGTTTCACTTTCCATGGTTTCAGCTATCTGTGGTCAACCATTATCTGAAAATTTATAAATGGTCAACCATTATCTGAAAATTTATAAATGGAAAATTCCCGAAATAGGCTATTCATGTTTTTTAAAATTTGGTTCTTTGTAGTTATACATGACAGTAGAGTATAATTTAACTTATTTATAAAAACAAGGAGTACATCTTATTTTAATTAGGATCCCTGTCTTGTGATTGTACATGATACAGGTATTCACTGTGGCGTATTCATATATGTACATAGGAAATTATGTCAGAATCATTCCACGGTCTTTCCTATTCCTTTTCTCACTCCCTTCTCTACATTCCCCTTGGTCTAATCTACTGAAATTCTATTATTTCCCTCCCACTTTTTGTGTGTTAGCATCCACATATCAGAGAACATTTGACCTTTTGTTTTTTGGGTTTGGCTTATTTCATAGCATAATAGTCTTTAGATCCATCCATTTTCTGGCAAATATTATAAATCATCTTTTATGAGTAATGATCCTTTGTGTATATATACCACATTTTCTTTACCCATTCTTCTGTTGTAGGGCACCCAGGTTGCTTTCATAGCTTAGCTATTGTGAGTTGAGCTACTATAAACATTAATGTGGCTGCATCAGTGTACTATGCTGTTTTAAAGTCCTTTGAGTATATATCAAGGAATGGGATAACTGGGTCAAATGGTGGTTTCATTCCAAGTTTTCTGAGGAATCTCCATACTGCTTTCTAGAGTACTCATACCAGTTTGTAGTTCCACAAGCCATGTGGGACTTTTTTCCCACATCCTTGCCAACATTTATTGTTACTTGTATTCATTCTGACTGGAGCGGGATTGAAATCTCAGTGTAGTTTTAATTTGCATTTCTCTAATTGCTAGAGATATTCATATATTTGTTAACCATTTCTATTTCTTCTTCTGCAAAGTGTCTGTTCAGTTGCTTTGCCCATTTATTAATTGGGGTTTTTTTGGTAATAAGTTATTTTAGTTTTTTATATATCTTGGAAATTAATGCTTCAGAGAATTAGTTTGGAAGTGTTCTATCATTTTCTATTTCAAGGAGTAGTTTAAGGAGAAATGGTGTTAGTTCTTCTTTGAAGGTCTGTTAGAACTCGATTGAGAATCCATCTAGCCTTGGGCTTTTATTTGTTGAATGGTTTCATTGCTTGAAATTGATCTGTTTAAATTTTCTGTGTCCTCCTGGTTCAATTTGGGTAGGTCATGTTTGTCTAGAAATTTGTCAATGTCTTCAGGATTTTCTATGTTATTGGAGTATAAGTTTTCAAAATAGTTTCTGATTATCATTTGTATTTCAGTAGTGTCCATGAAGATGTTTTCTTTTTCATCACAAATTTTACAAATTTGACTTTTTCCCTCTATTTCTTGGTTAGCATGGCTAGGAGTTTATCAATTTTATTTATTTTTTTCAAAGAACCAACTTTTTGTTTTGTTGATTTTTTGAATGCTTTTCTTTTTGTTGTTGTTGTTTCAATTTCATCGATTTCAACTCTTATTTTAACTAATTACTATCTTCTGCTGCTTTTATTGTTGATTTGTTCTTCTTTTTCCAGGGCCTTTAAATATAATGTTAGTTTATTTGGTCACTTTCTATTCTTTTAATGAATGAGTATAGTGCTATTAACTTTGCTCTTAAGACCTCCTTTATAGTGTCCCAGAGATTTTAATATGTTGTATCACTATTTTAATTTACCTCAAATTATTTTTTATTTCACCCCTGATTTTTTTCTGCTACCCATTGGTCATTCAGTAGCACCTTATTTAGTCTCCAAGTGTTAGAGTAGCTTCCATTTTTTAAAATTATATCATTGATTTCTAATTTCATTTCATTATGATCTGATAGAACTCAAGGTATTATCTCTATTTTTTTTTTTGTACTTGCTAAGAGTTGCTTTGTGGTCTAAGTTTTGGTCTATTTTAGAAAATGAACCATGTGCTGTAGGAAGCCATCTGTGAACTCTGCATGAACTAAAACAATGTTGAAGCTATTGAGCAGGAAAGTATGGTATTGGGAACTCCCAGCAGCAATCCTGCTGGTTTGAGAATGGCTGGTTCATGTGTTCTATCTAGCTCCATCACAAGTTCAGCACAGCATCAGAGATGGGGTGACCTATTGGAGCCACACAGCCTCTCAGAGATGGGTGTGGCTTGCCAAATTGTCAATCAACCTATTTACTGCAAGATGCCTACTACACCGAGAAGCAAGGCTTTTCCCACTAAAACCTTATCCCTGCCTTTGATGTAATCCTCCTTAAATAAAGAATTGGAGCATTTGTTCAGTTCCATCTCCCATTGAGTACTGGAAGACCCATATATATTCAGATACTCCCCTTTCTATCTAATTTCTGGCTCTGTCTTTAATTCTTACTTATTATTTTGGACTTTGTATTTCTCAGATGGCTCATATCTCCTGAGCAGGAACCTATTCCCACAGGGTGCTGGTCACCCTGCTGAGAAGAAAGTGTATTCAATCATCCATGGATGAAATGTTGTATATATGTGTGTTAAGTCTAAGTTTGTTAATTGTTAGTTCTATAGCTTCTTTATTTAGTTTTGTTTGGATGATATATCACAATGATGAGAGAAACAGGTTAATGTCACCTAGTATTATTGTAGGGTGGTCTGTTTTGTTCTTGAAATTGAGAAGGGTTTGTTTGATGTACATGGATGCTCCATAATTTGGGGCATAAATATTTATTATTGTTATATCTTGTTGATATATTATTCCTTTAAACTGTATGAAATGACATCCCTCTGATTAACTCTGGTTTGAAGTCCATTTTATCTGATATGAGGATAGAACCCCCTGCTTGTTTATGAGATCCATGTGAATGGTATAATTTTCCCAATCTTTCACCTTTAGTCTGTGGATGTCTTTGCATATGAGGTCTCCTGGAGACAGCATATTGTTGGGTCTTGTCTTTATTTCAGCCTGGGCATCTGTGTCTTTTGATTGCTGAGTTTAGGCCATTTACAGTCAATGTTATTACTAAGAATTGATTTTTATTTCTTGTCTTTTTGAACTATTTTGGGTTTTAATTTGAATTAGTTTCTCCTTCGATTGGCTCTTTTACTAGTGAAGCTCCTTCCTTTACTGGTTTTCAATTTTATTTTTCATTTTTTTTCTTCATGAAATATTTTATTGAGTGTATTTTGTTTTGTATGATTTCTAGTTGTGAATTCTTTTGTTTATTGTGGAAGGCTTTTATTTTATTGTCAAATCTGAAGCTTAATTTTCTGGATATAGTATTTTTGGTTGGCATCCATTTTTCTTCAAAGCTTAGTGTATATTATTTCAAGACCTCCTAGCTTTTAGGGTTTGGGTTGAGAAATCAACTGAGATGTGGATTGGTTTCCTTTTATATTTTACCTGTCATTTTCCCTAGCAGCCTTTAAAATTTTATCCTTATTTTGTATGTTGGGCATTTTCATAATAATGTGCCTTGGTGTTGTTCTTTTGTAATTTTGTATATTTGAAGCCCTGTATGCCTCCTGTATTTCATTTTCTATTTCAACCTCAAGGTTTGGGAAAATTTCTGATATTATTTTATTGAAAAGGTTGTGCAGTCTTTTGTTTTCTATCTTTAAAACTTCATCTATCCTGATAAATCTTAAATTTGGTCTTTTCATATTATCCCATATTTCTTGGAAGTTCTGTTTATGTACTTTTAATACCTTTTCTCGATGTTCAGCTTTATTTTCCAGATGACATATTTTGTTTTCATTGGTTAAAACTCTATCTCCAAAGTGGTCTAGTCTGCTGTGATGCTTTCCATTGAATATTTATTTATTTATTTTGGATTCCTTCATTTTGAGAATTTTAAATTTATTCTTGTTCAGGATTTCTATCTCCTTAATAAAGTGATTTTTCACTTCTTAGATTTTCTCTCTGATTTCATTCCTTATGTTGTCTTTTACCTCGCAGATCAGTTTAACTATGAACTTTCTAAATTTCTTCTCTGAAATTTCCTCCATTGTGACATCATTGGATTCTGTTAATGATTCTGTTTTGAATTGTTTGGGATGGGTTATTCTCTTGCTTTTTCATGTTTGTAAGTGTACCTATTTTTTTTTTTTCATTAAGAACTTGAGGTGGCAGAACTTCTCCCTTATGAGTTTATAGTGTTCCTGAAGACTTCTAGTACCTCAAATTTTAGGGGGAGGCAAATAATAATAATAATAATAATAATAATAATAATAATAGCAACAACCAATACAGTTGATATTCAGCATTAAACTAAATGCTTAGTTCTTATTTTGGCACGTGCAATGTTAATTAGCAGTATAAACAGAAATGGTATTGTAGGCAATTGCCTACAGTAGAGATATGTTTACAAAAGTGTTTGCTCTTTCAAAAAGGTGAATGCAGAGATGTAGGATGAAATACTTGAGAGGGAGATGAGAGAGAGAGCAGTAGTAAAGAGTTAAAAGGAGAACAATAGAATTTGGCTCTTAGTGAAAAAAAAGAGAGGAAGACAATCAAGGGAAATAGGAGAAAAACAATATAAAACAAAAACAAGGGATACTAATGAAAAACCCTAGTCCTAAAAAGGCAGAGTCAAGAAAATAATTACCTTCAAAAATGGTTGAAATAAGAAGATAAGAAGTGAGGCAAATATGTATATGTTCAGATGTCCATGTGCCATTCAGCACACAAAAGTTAAAAAAAAAAAGTTCTTGATGAAATAGTAAAAGATTGTTGTTTTTTTTTGTGATGGTCAAAAAGTTGTCTATAATATCCTATGTTGATTGTCAGTTCCCAATTGCCTTTATTTCCATCTTTTCTTGGGATATATGAATTGTGCACAAGAATAGTAGTCAGGGGCTGTCAGTTCCTTCTTTTTGTGCATCTCATCATTGTTGTCTGTTCTCAGTTTCCCTTCTCAGCAGTATTAGATGGGGCAGTTTGGAGGGTGGTGTTTATTCCACTCACAGCAAGGGGTCACTGTAGAGTTCTGTGAAAGGATTCCCAGGTGGAGTTTGGGTCTAGTTAGACCATGGTACTTTAGGGAATGATGTTTGGTGAAGCTTTTAAATCAGCACACCTCCAGAGCCCAGTTACTTCACGTCTGCACTGGGCATCTGTACCAGTTGAGTCTCCCCTGGGTTCTGCTCCAGCGGCAGAAGAGCCAGTCCCTCACCCATCTCTGCCTCTCATGGCTCCTGTATCTTGGCCACTGGGGCTTAGTCCCAAAGCGTACATTCACCCCCATACCGGATGAAGTCCCCAGTCATCCCCCTCTTGTCCTGACAACCGTGTGACTCACAGTGTGAGAGATCTTTCTTTCTTTCTTTCATTGAAACTTTTGTATCCCTATGCCATTCTGAAAGTCCAGTCAGTATTAGATCCCAGTAGGATTTCTTTCCTTTTTTTCTTCTTTGTCTTCTTTTTAAAAAATTTTTTTCTGACCTCAGAGAGAAGCGGTTTGCTCTCTTTCTTGGTCCTGCACCATGGAGCAGTTTGGAAAGCAACCTTCAGTTCTTTGTTGTCTTCTCATAAGTTTTAAATTGTGTCTGTTCTGCATGCATCATCACCTCCTTTATCTCATCCCATATGTATTGTATCATCTCCTGTCATCACAAAAAGGGTAAGTACAGTGCATAAAGTATTTTTGAGATTGAGCAGGAGACCACATTCCCATACTTTGTACTACGTTATATTATTATAATTATAGTATTTTGTTATTAGTTATTGTTATTCATCTCTTATTGTGACTAATTTATCATAGGTGTGTATGTATAGGAAAAAACATCATATGTAAGCATTAAGTACCACCTGTGGTTCAGATATCCAGTGGGTGCTTGGAATATATCTGTGGTAATGTGTTGTGCTTAGTTAGAATGACTTTCCCTAAGTTTATTAAAGTGTTTACTTGTATATTATTTTAGTACTTTCATTTTTTTTTCTTGAAGTGATGAGGATCAAACCCAAGGCTTCGCACATGCTAGGCAAGCACTCTACCACTGAGCTTGCCTAGCACCCAGGCTCTACCTTTGTGTTTGTTTTTTAAAGATCAACCAGTGGGGCTGGAGTTGTGGCTCTCAGTGGTAGAGCACTGGGCTGGCATGTGTGAGGCCCTGGGTTCGATTCTCAGCACTACATATAAATAAATAAATAAAATAAAAGATCCATTGACATCTAAAACAAACAACAACAACAACAAAACTCTTAAAAAAAGATAAACCCGTGAATTTCAAAGGGTATAGAATGCTCACATTAGAGCTTCACCTACATTACAACTAATCTTTAAGAAAATATCATTTGAGTTTTGCTGTAGTAGCAAAGAAGGATACCTACAATCATCTGGAAAATTATTAAAATACTCTTCCCTTTCCAACTATATAGCTATGGATCATAGTCTATTTTTACATTTGAATCTAAAGTGGAAATCTACTGGAATTTGTTCCCAGCCTCTCTCACAACTGTTTCCCTTGCAACCCAGATTTGTGAGGCTCCAGTTGCTTGTTCCTACTTTTTGATTTTGCTCACTGGTTATAGTTGATTAGATTGGAAATACAATTAGATTGCCTCTGCTGGGAATCTGTAACACTTTGAAACATTTTCAGTTTGACATGTGTAGCGATAAGCCATATTCTGGGGAGCTGCAGAGTGCCATATTCCATGCCTGTCCCAGAGAGCGAAACACTGTGTAAAGACTGATTGAGATGAGACAGAGCAATGTGGGTCCTGTTCCTGGGCTCAGTTCTAAAATCAGTGCATTTCTCCAGCAGATTTCCATGGAGCAGCTCTGGAGTTTTGTGATAAATTATCTTTTCATACACCATTGCAAGTCAGTTTCTAGTATAACCACATAGACACATAGAACATAAAATGTATTTTATTGTGGTGTAAAACCCACCTCAGGTATTTTAAGTACCTTTCAATATTTTTAAACCCCAACTCCTTCATCTCCCTTCCCCTTTCTCTTTGTAGATGTCACTCATTCCTTACTTCTTCTCTTGCTTGACTGCTTCTGTCTGTGGACTTCTTCTTGTGTGGTTTTATAACATCTTCAACTGTTTCTAACTTGGGCAGCTGGAATCTGTTTTAAATCCAAATTCCCTTCTAACTCTAATTCTGTCTCCCTGATTCTTCAAAAAGGAAAAGAAAGAAAGAAAGAAAGAAAGAAAGAAAGAAAGAAAGAAAGAAAAAGACACCTACATTAATTGTCTTCACTTCTCACCAACACTCACCCTAAACCCAATGTAACCTGACTCCGTCCCTAAAGGATGGCCTTAAATTGATCTGGTCAACCACCTGCTATTGCACCTGTCCTTTGACTATGTGGGGCACTGTTCCTCTTGCAGTTTATGTAAATCCTAGCAGGGCTGATGCATGGTGGCTTTGCTTTCAGGAAGTTGCTGGATACTTGAGCCAACTTTCATATAGATGGACATACTCTTTTCAGATTTTTAATTTGAGAAATTTCAGACATATAAAAATGGTGTCAATAATACACCCCCACACATGTTCAACATCCAACTTCTACAATGATCAACTCAGAGTCAATTTGTTTCTTTTATATCTTACACACTTTCCCCAACTCCCAGGAGCACTCTAAAGCAGATTCCAGACTTATATGTCTTCATCTATAAATGTTTCAGTGTGTATATCTGAACGACAAAGATCCCATTTGTAAACATAACCATATCATCATCATCATCATCTCAGCTTGTATCAACAATAATTTGCTAATATTAATAGTCTCATCCCTGATTTTTTAAAAATTTTGACAGTTTATTTGAATCTGAGCCCAAACAAGGATCTACACATTTTAAACGTTAATAAGTCTCTTAAGACTCTTTAACCCTTAGGTGCCCTGTTCATCTTTCCCAGTCTACCCACACTCTACATTTATTTTGGTAATATGGTTATTGAAGGTAATTGAACAGGTTACTTGTTTTGTAGAATTTTTAACCATGTGAATTTTGTCAGTTGCATTCCTGGGAAATCATTCATGTGTTTTTCTGTCCCCCGTATTTTCTATAAATGGGCAGGGGCTTGATCAAATTCGAATTCAATCTTTGACAAGACCACGTTCGAGGTGGAGTTGTGAGCATACAACAGGAGGTACATATTATCTGGTTCTTCTCAGGGTCCCTGTGGTTGATTCTGTTACAGCATTATTACACTTGGGCAGATTTGTTCTAACCTGGCATGCTTCCTTTCTCTCAAGACTATAAAGTCCTTCTTATGGGACAATGCCTCTGTCCTCAGCATCTACTTTAATGCCTGACACAGTGACAAAAGAAACCTTCCAAGAGTGTGCCTGTGCCTGTGGATACATCGTGTCACATAGCACATGGTCTTATCAATTTATCCAGGGAGAAATTACAAAATGTTCTCTTAAGTAATTGAAGGATGTAAACTGTTGTAAAAGCCATTTCACTTTGGAAAATTTCTCTTCCCAAAATGAGGAATTGGGATTTAGAGTAGTTGCCCATGATCTGTTCATAATTAGCTAGATAGCAAAAATGTTTCTGTGGAAGCCACTTCTTGTTTGGGAGGATAACCAGTATGACTCATCTTCCTATTGAGAGGTTAAATCATTTTCCATAAGGCACACAGCTAATGGTTGGCAGGACTCAGGGCTTAGATCTAGGTCCTCAAACTCCAATTATAAAGCTTTTTCTAGTACATACTACAAAGCATGACTATCAAGTGACTCCCACATTAGGTGACATTTAACAAGTATGAAGCACAAATAATAGTCTCTTCCAACTTGAAGTAAAGGTCATTGAATCCACCCTGCAGGGCTAGATTATTCTGTGTAGAGAGAAACCTCCAAATCAAAATATTCAGGCCATGGGAGTTACTCAAAGCTGCAAAATGACCAAAAAGCTCCTTAATTTCGAGCATTGTTTTAAGACAAAAATAGCTAGTTCAAAATATCATTGTGAAAGCCTCAAAATAATAATGGGCCAGCTGCCCTTGGCCGGTGAGCAGCCCAGGCTGCTTGGTGGAGTCCCTGCTAGGTAACTGGGCTTCCTACTTGAGTGCCTGCCAGCACTTTCCTCACAGATACACTAACTGCTTTGCCACCCTAGATGCTTGACTGGGGCCTGGTGCCCTTACCCAGCATAGAAACTACTAAATCAGGATCCTTCCCTTGGCTGTACCAGTGCAGTGTAAAAAGATCCTCAGTGGCTCCTGAGGGTTTCCAGATTTCACTGCCAAAGCTTACCCGGAATAGCTTCGTTAGCTGCAGTCAGGAGAAGCCAAGCTGTTCGAAGAGGAAGGGCCAATGGGACAGCCTTGGGATCTATTCCCCATGGGTTCCTGGTATGCTTCAACTGTTAACTGTTTTAGTGTGAAAAAAGACCAGATCAGCACAATTGCAGAGGAGGAAAAGTTTATTTGAGGGCTCACAGTTTCAGAGGTCTCAGTCCATAGTAGACCAGCTCCATTCTTTTGGGCTGGAGGCAAGGTTGAACATCAGGGAGGGAGAGGGTGGTGGAGGGAATCAGAAAACAAAGAATTCACTTGCCAGATACAAATATATATGCAAAGCCATGCCCCAATTCCCACCTCTTCCAGCCACACCCTACACTTCAGTTAATCTCTATCAGTGGATAAATTCACTGATTGAGTTAAGACTCTTACAACCCAATCATTTCTCCTCTGAAACTTCCAGCACTGTCTCACATGAGAGCTTTTGGGGGACAGCTCACATCCAAATCATAACATTAACAAAACCAGGACATCGTATGGTCTGAGTATTTGAATCTCAAAGAAGAATACAGTGCATGCCAAAAGCCCAACCCAGAGTTAAAAAGCAAATTTGATCCACAGATCGTCAAAAGGGTTCCACACAGCATCAAACCAGGTCACAACGTGCACAGGGGAAAGTGTATTCCATGCAACTGTGAGAAGACTCCACAGTCTTCAGCTGCACCTACTTGTCATGTGTCACTCTTCATCCCTTCCAAAACAGGACTCGTGAGCTGTTCTTCTCTGTTGACCTTCAGCTAAAATAGTGCCTGGCACTTAATAAGAACGTGTGGAATGAATGTTGTTACCTCAACAGAAATGCTTTATACATATCATAATTTCTCCTCCTATCATTCCTGCTTGCGTGAATTCAATTACTTTCAGAGAAGAGGAAAACACTTAAAGTAATTTTCATTTAATTACTGAATGGTAGTACTAGTCACAAAGAATCATTTTTCTCACTAAAGCAAACATTATGAACTCCATTATTGAACAGTCTAAGATGAGACAGTGAGAACAGAACAAAGATTAGGTTGACATTTTTCTTTTCCAGAAATAAATCCATATTTATGATTGATACAAACTAAAATGAAACCAGGACCTTCAGCATTGCTTATTTGGACATTTCCTGGAAGCCTGGGTTAGTTTTTAAACCACTCCAGGGTTTGGTTTCTTCCCCAGGGCAAGCTAGGTTTCAGTTAAGGGATCCTGTCCTAAATGCAGCTTTCTTAGGGTAACCCTCTGGGGAAGCTCTGAACTGGAGCTCCCTAATCTAGGCAAATAGGTTTCATTTCACATACTAATGCCCGTAGAATGACTGGAATGTTAAACCAAGAGGGCTTTGTGGCTGGGCTTAGCTGTAACTTCGGCACGGATGATTAGTTGCCACCATGGACACAAGTGGGCAAACAGTGGCACAAAGGCTGCACATCACCATCCTGCCTTAAGGACTTCACAACACTGGAAAAGTCTGCTACATACAGAACTTAATAATTTCAGCCTTGAGGAATGCAAAATGCTCACACAGGATACCCCCATTTTACACTTTCTTGTCGAGTATAACTCATTCAAGTTTCATGGAGCAAGGACTAGAAGCTGAGAACACTGTGTCCCAGTATGAATCCTTTTCCACGTGCCCTGTACAGGTTTGGCTGGATGCAGTCGCCACAGAAACCCTCACTATGGGACCCGTTCCTAAAAGTCAAATGCTGCCTATTTGATTGATTTGTTGATAGAACCAGTCACTGACCTGCACATGGCAATGGGGAAGTTTCTCCTTGGCAGTCAAGGGGAATAATAAGAGGAAAACCTGCCAGGACAAGGCATTTGGCAGAACTTGTTGAAACTCTATTTCTAGAACCTGGAAGGCACATGGATCTCAAATGCACTAGGGAGTCATGCGGGCTGATCTTTCTGCCCTTAAGAGGAATTGTTTGCAGTCTTTGACCCCACATAACCTACGCAGGTACACATTCCAGCATATTTCAAATGTTTTCTTTCTACCTGTGGAGAGTTTATCTCCATCTCTATTTCTCCATCTTCACCCCACAGTCAAGGCTCGTTTATCCAGCATATGGGAAAAGCAGACTATTGGCAAGGTCATTTTCAACTTTGAAGTGAATGACTGGCATCTCAGGTCACATAAATGGAAGGAATGGTGCTGCACGGTTGAGCCATAATGTTATGGCTGCATGTGAAGCATCATTTAAAAATATCCTCGTGTAACTTGAACTCTCCTTTGGTTTCATTGTTCACACTACAATCCTTTACTCCATATGTGATTCTCAACCAGATACTTCTGCCTGTTAGCAATTTTTACCTCCAGGATGGCATCTTATTAGAACCTGGTTAGAGCCACTAATAAGGCATGAATAAGAGATAATGGGGAGTGAGAATTAGAGTTCTTGAGCTAACTGTTCGTGAGAATGGAGGCGACATACCTTACCGATAAACATAGCAGGGATTTATCTACAATCATTGAATTTAATTAACATTTGTTCCAATTTCTTGACTTTTCTCTGAACTCCTTAGAATCTGTACTAAGATTTCAGGTGAACTTTTTTTCCCCATTTATCCTCTTCACCAAATAGTCAATAGCATCAACTGATAAAGTCAGTGCAAATTTTTGAAAGCTAATCCTAGCAGACACTCATGGATTTTGTATATAGGAGTGAATCTAAAGAGGGAATCAAGGGTTCTGTTTCAAATTTGTCCCTTAGTTCAAAGAGAACAGACACACTGTTTATAGGAGAAGCTTCTATTTCTGAAAGATCAAATTTGACTCATTCAAGAACCAGTCAACAAAAAAACTTGAACTTCTTAGGAATCCATCTCCCTAATATTTCAGACTCACAAAATGTATTGGGCAAATACATGACCTGTAGAATTCAGTTAAGTTATCCTGATAGTTCTTCTCCTTTTCCTCTTCCTTTCTCCTTCTCTCACCTTCCCCCTCCTCTCCCTTCCTTCTTTTTTCTTCTTCTTTCTTACTCTCTTATTTCCTGGAGACAAATGTCTTTTAAAAATATGAATCAATCTATGCAAACCTGAATATATGAAATAAACATTCTATCTGTACAGTATAAAATATAAAATAAATATATTTATTTTATAAAATAAATATAAAATATAAAATACGTTTTATCTGTTAGTTGCTCTAATGTTACTGAAGAAAAACTTAAGTGTTTCAGGTTTGTTTTCTTCCCAGATGATTAGGAGGAAACAAAGCTTTGCATAGAGAATGAGTGAGGCCTGAGAGGTGGGTAAAGGAGACTAGTGACTCTAGGTTGTGGGAAACTGCTGAATATTCAATAAGGAAGTCAACTGAACCTGTACAGTGGCCCTGCTCTCTTCATCTGCCCTCTTCATTCCCCTGCCCGGACCTCCTGACCTCTTGCGGGATTGTTTGTTTCCTTTCTATCCTGTCTGCAATCCATCTTGTGTCTCAATCATTTAGCCACAGAATATGTATCAAGCATCGACTTTGTGCTCAGCATATTTTTATCTTTTGAACACCATCACAGGGATCTTTAGAGAGAAAGGCTTTAAGAAATATCATTATATTTGCTGGTAAAGTTGTGACTTTTATAAAGAATAACGAACGTAGGGCTGGGCTTGTGGCTCAGTGGTACATCACTTGCCTAGCATGTGTGAGGTACTGGATTCGATTCTCAGCACTACATATAAATAAATAAAATAAAGGTCCATCAACAACAACAACAAAATTAAAAAAAAGAATGACCTAATAGCTCTGCCTACCAAATTTATTCCCCAAAGGATCTACAAGTACAAGCAAGAATGTGAGGGTGTGTGTGTGTGTGTGTATGTGTGTGTGTGCACGCGCATGCGCGTGTCCCCTCTGGGTTTAAAGCTGACGTTAGTTTGCTTTCTTCCTCTCTAAAGAAAACAAATTTCCCAATCATTGTAAAGACTATTCCAACAAGAGTCTGATCTACAGAGAAAACCTTTGGCTCTCATTTGCTGATGTCCTCAGGTGTGAGAAGATGAGGTGCCAAATGTATCCTTCCCATTCCTCATATGGTTATTATTTCTCTAATCTCATTTGCAAAGGATCTAAAAACATCTTTCCTCCCAAACTCACTCTGATCTTTCCAAACTTTATTTTATTCATATTTTTATGCAATTCTTATTCCAAAACCAGTTGTGAGGATATTTTTAAAATATGTGTGTGTTTGTGTACATCATTTTGAAAGTTTCTAAAGTTATTCTGGGATGAACTTTTTTTCCATGTGAATCTATATATCTAAAGGGCTTTTTTTTTTCTGTGACTGGCAATTTTAAGGTTTTTTTTTTCCAATTTTACAAGTTTTCCTCAATGAAGATGGTTGCAAGCTTTCAGAGAGATACTTGATTTATATTCCATGATCACACACTGTCTTATTTCTGTTTGTCAGAAATGTATGCTATCTGCTATCTGCTTTGGATATGCCAAGTGGTATGTGGAAAGGGCTTAGAGTCTGGGAAGACTTGGGCTTCAACTTGGTCTCTACCTCTGGCTGGCTCTGTGTTTCCCTGGGAGAGGGACTTTAGATCTAGGTGTCTGTTTCTTCCTCTGTAAAACATCTCAGGTTGGTGCTGTGCTCTGTGAACCTTGAAGCGCCCTGTTAGTTGAGCCCTGGTTGGTAGAAGGGGTGCCTTGCAGTAGAGGGGTTAAGGGTCTTAAGGTCGCTTCCCTCCCTTCCTACTTCTTCTTGCCCAGCTGAAAGGGGGTCTCCCTTTAGGCCTAATTAATAAGTACTATGACCAATAATTACAAGTGCATGCAAAGTATTTAATGCTAAGGGTATTAAAAAGTGACAAAAAATAAAAAATAAAAAGCATAAACATCACCTCTTGACAGGGAAGCTGATCAGTGAATCCAAAGAGCTTTGTCATAAATATGCAAACATTTTCTTAAAGGCTGTTATTGGTATAAACATAGCATTTCATGCTAGCCACCCTCCCAACTGTGGGTTTGATCTTCATTCCTCCCTCCCACAATTTTTGGCTGAGTACTAACAGAAAAGTGCACAGTGAGCAGCGACAACCCAACTGCAGGTAGGCACAGTTAACATCTTCATGTAAAAAAAAATAGCCAGCGGTGTTCAACAGAATCAACTCCTTTTTTATTTCTTAAAGATACAATGTTCTGGTCTTTAAACCAAATGGCTATTAAGTGAAAAATAACCATTTATCATACATGAATTTTGATTAAAATCTACTGATCAGACAGAAACCCTAACAGAAAATAAACTATTCTTTCTCTAGCTTTAGAATTGAATTTACATGCTAATCCCAATGTAGACTATGCCAAATGCTGTGGGAATTTATTATTAAGAAAATAAAATTCTAGTAATAGAATTTTGGAGGACAAATTATACTTCTCTATCAGCATGTTTCCTCTTCTATCTAGAAGTCATTAAATTAGTTTTTCCACTTATGTTTCAACAATTGTAAGTCAGTCTATTATTTTAAAACATAATATCCATAAAAATTATTTCATTTAAACATCCACTGCCACATTATCCTGCTTGTTCATGTCTGTCTCCCTTTTCCTGGTGGGTGACATGTTATATGGAAGTATAACCATATCCTACTTTGGGCTACCACCAATCAATTACCTTTCTTTATTATCACCTGCTTAACTGATTAAATTTCATGAGCTGCTGACTCATTGGCACTACTCATCTTCCTTGAAATTTAACCTTTGCTGACAAGCCCGGTATAGCTATTTTTAAAAGCTGTATCAACTACTTGTTGGAATTGATCAGCCATCTAATCCTGGAAGTTGACCTGGTTATTCCACAAGCATGAGGAAGAAAAAGGGAGGCTTTGTGGCTCTGCTGGGCCACAAAGAAGCCACTGAACTGTGACTTCCAAGAAGTTAAAAATCATTGATCACTCAGCCACTCTTTTCAGGAAAAAAAAAAAAAGAAGACTGATCCTGGAAGGTTTATCTCTGGCTTCTGTTCTGTAGCAGGAAATGGAAGTACCATAGCTCTCAATCTCTATGCATCCCTTTCTTCTTTGTTCCTCTATTTATTCATGTCCAGCACTGTACCAAGAAGCAATGGAGAGTGGAGGTACGGTAGAACTGAGGGTGACAGACTGTAAGTGAACATGAGTCCTGCTCTCCACGACTTTCATCAGCTGGAAGTTTGCTGGCAGCTGGAAGTTTGCTGGGGCCCCTTCAGCTGTGGCTCTCAACAATCTCTAGAGGAACAAAACACACAAAAATATGAATTGCTATGATAGGCCGACCTCCACATACGCAGAGACCACAGTCTCCCCCACCCTCAAATCACATCATCTGTTCCAAGAGCACTTTTTCTGCAAAATGAGTGAAGTTCCTTTGTCCTTTGTTTTTCCCACAATACTGGGCATATGGCAGACGATCAAAAGCTTGAGTTCCACTGGTTTAGTAGAAGTCCACTACTCTTCTCCAATTATGAAATGAATTTGTATAGATGGCTTGTGAGATACAAGACCTTGAAATGTTACAGAGTAATTTTACTTGAATTCAGTAGATTTAATATGTTTTGAAATATTCCCTACTTACCACCCCAAATCAATCAGTTTAGTTGTCAGGGAAAACCTGTTATATAACAGTCTTTTCAGTAAAGCACAATAGTTAATGATTGATAGATCAGGAGCAGCCCTGAAATTTTGAAATCAAGTGATCCACCTGGGAACTCTGCTCCAGGTGAAATATGCACCTAAATATCTTTATTTTAAAAATGTACTTTCACCTTAGATGAACATATTTGTCTTTTAAATCCTTTGCATTACTAAGGCAATATTAACTGAGGTTACGAAATGATATGATATGAAGCTTACATTGACTTTGTGTTTGAAAATTTGACACTAACTTGATCATTTAATATTTTTTGAAACATCTGGTTACATACAAAAAACAAAATTAGGAAGACAAATGCTAACAAAATAAAGACAATTCATGAAGGTCCTTGTCACAATTTTTTTTTTAAAGGGCACCAGGTTGTTGGATTTCTTAGCTCTAAAGATGAATTTGATGTGACAGCTATGGAATTGCATTACAAGAAAGCCTGAGGGTTAAGTGAGAAATCTTGAAGTTGATGAGTTCTTTGAAATAAAGCATTCTATAAAGGAACGAAGGTCTAGTTGTTATCCATGCACACGGAACTGCCAGTAAAAGGTGTTCTGATCATTTAAGTCTATAGATCACAGGTTCCCTTGTGGTCATTTAAGTCTATAGATCGCCAGATTTAAGCCTATAGAACTCCTAGTAAAAGGTGTCATGATCATTTAAGCCTACAGATCACATGTTTCCTTGGGTTGACCATTTTTGACATCCTCCCTTAGTTGTGGGTGGAGTCATCACGCATCTATGGAGTTGGGCACTGCAAGGCTTTCCTGGAAGAGGAAGAACTTTCAAATGAAATATTTGCAAGACTCCCCAAGGAAATGAACACATCAGCAATGGTGTCCCTCCTGAGGCTGGTTGAGAGGCAGTGCACAGAGCCTGTGGGAAATGGGTAGGACAGTGCCTGAAGAGGGCTGGATGGCTGCCCAGATAGGTCCTCAGGCTAGTGTACAAATTACCGTAAACTGGGTAGGTTAAAAACAGCAAACATTGATTTCTCATATTTTCGGGGTCTAGAAGGTCCAACTTTCAGGTCCCATAGGCTTGGGGTCTAGCGATGGCCCATTTCCTGCTTCCTAGTGGTGCCTTCTTTACATCATCACTGAGTGGAAGGGGCTAGCTCCCTCTTAGTGTGTCTTTTTAAACTCACTAATCCCAATCATGAGGGCTTGGTTCTCATGATCTAGTCATTTTCCAACAGGCCTACCTCTTAATGTTGTCACATTGTGGATTAGGTTTCATTGCAAATTTGGGGGAAACGCATTCAGACCATAGCATCTCTGTAATTCATCAGTGAGCCACAAATGCTACCTTATGCTAACAAAACTAAAAAGATCATGAGACGAAAACACATAATGCCAGCCTATTACATTTTAAAGAGAAATGGAAATGTCAAAGAGACCTTACATTCAAGTCAGTTTGACTAATGCAAAATACATGAGGCATTACTTTGGGGAAAAAGAAGCAGAACTAGGGGAACTGATGGTGTGAACAGACTGTGCAACAAGCATCAACACTGACAGACTGCCGACCCTGAACATAATAGGAAGATACTGATCAAGTAGATTGGATAGATCCACTTCTTGCCAGTGCTTGGACATGCACAACTCAGGTTCATTTGATTTTGTCAATCAAAACATTAGCAGTGGAGAGAGGGGCTCTCCAAAGGAAAGTTGATTTGGGAGTGACAGAGGATTGCAACTAAGATTTGCATGCCGGGGCTGGGGATGTGGCTCAAGCGGTAGCGCGCCCGTCTGGCATGCGTGCGGCCCGGGTTCGATCCTCAGCACCACATACCAACAAAGATGTTGTGTCCGCCGAGAAATAAAAAATAAATATTTAAAAAAAAAAAAGATTTGCGTGCCATGATGAACAATCATGATGGTGGGGAACAGGTGTACCCAGGAAGGCAAAGGAAGGTAAGGATTTTCTTCTCCTTCTCCTCCTCCTCCTCCTCCTCCTCCTTTTTTTTTTTTTTTTGTACCAGGAATTGAACCCAGGGGTGCTTTACCACTGAGCTACATCCCCAATCCTTTTTTATTTTGAGACAGAGTCTTGTTAGATTGCTCAGGGCCTTGCTAAATTGCTGAATCTGGCTTTGAACTAGTTATCCTTCTGCCTCAGCCTCCCCAGCTGCTGGGATTGCAGCCATGTGCCACCATGCCTGGCAAGATAAGGATTGTTAAAGGTAAAATGAGGAAGGTTACATTAAGTTGTTTTATACCAATTTCCTTGGCCACAAATACTAATGACAAGGGTGGCAACAGTCCAAGGTTGAACAGGCAGTGGTTGGGCAGGTACCTTTGCAGAAGAGGCCTTTGTGTAGGGTGCAGTTTTTCATGTAAGGCAGTGTTGACTATTGTGCAAGGTCATGGTCTGGGCAGAGCTTTTTGTGATTGTTCTTGTTATCAAGAAAATGTGCATGAATGGGATCCCCTCCTTCATGACCTCTTGACTCTATTTTGCTTTAGGGTTGGTGTAAGTGACTTGATTTATATACTGCCAATTTTACAACTTTCATGTGACTTTAAAAATCTCTCTCCAAATCATGCTGGATTCATTTCTTACTTTGATTCTCAAAGAACAGTTTGGCTCATCTTATTTCCGATTTTTTGATGACTATCCTTCTATAATTCCCAAGGACTGTCTACAAGATGTATGATCCAAAGATAGACTAGTTCAGTAACAGATTTATATGTGTGTGATGCTCTCACAGTCTAGAGGTACAGGTCAAGTAGCACCAGGCCCTATAAAGACCACTGACCATAGGACAGTGTGCCAAACAGCACACATGTCCTTGGGCCAGGCTGATGGCCACTTTTGGCATGTCACCACTGAGACAACTCCTGTGAAGGGTAGAAGTTTTAAAAATTGTTTCTCTACATTCCTCCCTGTGATACACAGTGAAACATTTATTCAGATACTGAATGATCTGCATTTGCAGTCACAATTAGATAGAATTTTCATACCATGCCCCAATGTTCTTTCCTTCTTTCCTCTTTCCCTCAATGGGAAATTTGGGTGGAAGATTTGTTCCCAGGTCACGGTAACTAGGTAAAATTTAAGCAAACATTTAAAATTTTTAGGATTCTCTTTGTTCCTTGATTAAGAATGACAATGGGTATTTATGAAGATTTTTTTTAAAGACAAAAAAAAATTCTTCTAAAATCCTTATCACATTACCTTATACTAAACTGGAAGGCTTGATTAGGCAGGAAAAATTTGCCTTGGAAGAGGTAGGATAGTTAATAATTTAAACCATTTAGGGTATTGTTTTTTATCCTAAATACCAGATCATTCTTTTTTGTTGTTGTTGTTAATCAATAGTTCCATGTTTTCTTGAAGGTCATTTCTGTATAGGTGGTTATCACTGTCTGAGGCAATATGAGTCTTATCAAGCCAGTCAACATAAATAAGAAGACCCATCTAGTATATTATAAAAGAGTGGCATTTGCATGTTTGTCTCATCTCCAGATTATCAAAGTACATGATTCCAGATTAGTAAAACTAAGCAGTCATATCTCAGGAAATCCTGTTTTGCAGGCATAGAGCACCTTTAGCAAAGTGTGCTGATGGCCTTAATGTCAAAGTAATAACTCAAGCAATGCCTCCTAGAGATCAGTTACCCAGTAAAATGCAATACATCTTATTCCCAAACCTTGATGTTTTATTTTTTAAAAGTTAACTCACAAAACATTTATTTTGAGGGGCTGGGGTTATAGCTCAGTGGTAGAGCACTCATCTGGCATGTATAAGGTGCTAGGTTCGATCCTCAGCACCATATAAAAATAAATAAATAAATAAATAAAAACAAAGACATTGTGTTCATCTACAATTAAAAATACTTTTTAAAAAACATTTATTTTGAAAATTATATTAGAGAACTTCAGCTATCTTTCAATTATTCTATAAACTCTTCGAGTACAAGCACTTGACTCTGATAATTTACTTTCTCTCTGTAGGAAAATCTGCACAAAGTTTTTTTTTTTTTTAATCTTATCTAAGGGCTTCTTATTTTCTCATCACTATATCCTTCTCCTGGTGATAGCATAACACACTGCAAAATCGTTTTCAAAGATAAACTGTATTACACTTAAATATAAATGACTATTATCCTAAAATATTGTTCCAGCCCAGTGTATTTTTAAATCTCTATCAGGAGAGAAAAGACTTAACCTAAGGGAACACAATAAGGCAAACAAAACAAGACAAAGGCCCAGACTGGGAACCAAGAGGGGGCCTGTGGTTGAGTCCTAACTGTGAACAGCATTCTGAGCTTCCACCTCCTTCTCTTTCAGAGGAGAAGGTTTGCCTGGAGATTTGAAACACCATCAAATCCATAAATTCTAGCAGACTCTAGATAAAAACAAGGTTTAGCGGTTTGGGGAGCTTCAAGAACAGGTATGGTGGGAATAAGGCAGGGAGGGGAAGGCTGGAAGGGAGAGGGGTTGTGTCAGAGCAGAAGGTATTAGAACCCAAATGCTCAACACTGGAATAGTTATTGGAGGTCAGACCAAAAAATGAGAGGCCACAGGGAGGCACAAAGGCCAGTGAAGTTGGCATCAGGACGTGTATCAGGACTAGATTACTCACAAATATCAGAATTCTTCCAAATGGTAAGGAAAACTGGTGAAGAGGAAGCCTATGAGCAAATGTGGTGTGTGACATGGAGCACAGTGCACAGGGACAACACAGGTGCCAGACTGGGTTCACATCATAGCCCCAGAACTGAGCCTGGCTTATCCTTGTGCACCTTGCTTGCCATGTCAACTCACAGTCTACTCTATTATAAACTGGGATACACGATGATGTCTGTCCCACAAAACTGTTCTGTGTACCAGACATTTACATCACCCCTGCCTTTTTTTTTTTTAACTGAACAAACTATTCCACGAAGCTCAAAGCTCAAGGCAGGTTAACCCCAGTCTTAGACCTGCTGGATATATCTTGACCCATCTTAGCTCATCATTTGACTCTTCTTTTTCTGTTATGGTTTAGATACCAGGTGTCCCCTAAAAACTTATGTGTGAGTGCAAGAAAATTTAGAGGTGAAATGACTGGGTTTAAGAGCCAAGAGCTTCTTCAGCCATCTTGCTACCATGAGGGAAACTAGCAAGGAAGCTGAATGTGCCACCTCAGAAAGATGAAAGGAACACTCAATTATTTAGCAGAAGCAGCATTAGACTACTAACACAAGCTCTGACATTTGCTGGGAACTTGAAATTTTAGATTATGAAATAATCTAAAAACTGCTCCTTCATTCTTAGTCCTATAATAATTGAATTATGAGTTTCAACAGGACTGTGGAGAGGGAGACCTTTAATGGGAAGTCATAAGAACGGCCTTTTAAAATCAGAAGTGACTGGAATTTATGAATAAATTGCTAGATATTCTGTACTTCTTTCTCTGCAGTTGTCAAGGTCCTTAATATTTAAATTGATGTTGGTTCAGGAAATTTTATAAAGTGAGTCACACTTTAAATCTGATTCAGTGATTTTGAAATGTGCTAAATATCCGATATAATTTAAACTTTTTTTTTCTAGTGCTTTAGAAAGGATAGCCATTATCTAAATACATTTATGAGGCAAAGTTGGCTTTTAAGTAGAGTGATTCAAAGAATGTGAATTTATTCACTCAACTTACAGCTCTTGACACCTCGGAGAGCAAACAAGAACATAAGTACTACAACCTCATCCTCATTTTCTTGCCTTCCTATTCTTCAAAGGGATAAGGCTGATTCTTGGAAGATGGTGGAATAGAGGAGGTCACTTTCCTGACTGCCCCGTGGCATGAAACCAAGAAAGCAGACCTGCCACTTCTCAGCAAGGTGGGTGAAAATATGTAAGAAGGGGATTTACAGCAAATTAATACTGGATATTCAAAGCAGATAAGGGACTCAGGAAGTTGGTTATAATAAAATAAGGAAGAAATCCCCAGTAACACTACTGGTATGCCAGTGCCAGCCAGAGTGGTCCCCCTGTGAGCACAGTGGAGGGATAAGGGAATTAAAGGAACCCACAGTTTTAGGAGGTCTGTGGCATGTTGGGTACAGAGAGATCAGAGATCAAGGGCACTGCCCAAGTAGACTGAAGGCATGCTGAACTACATCCTTGTGCAGGAGAGGGGCTGCTTCTCTTGCAGCTGCCTGTGGACAGACAAAGGGGACATTTTGCAGGTACTCTGTGAGGACTGGTAGCTGTGGAGGCTGATTCCTGGCAAAGCCAAGCTGGGCCCAAGGTTCAGGCCTGGAAAATCCAGAGTGCATGACATAGAGAGTACCTAAGTGACCAAGAGAGTGTCAGATGTGGAGAGGGGTTTACATGGGGGAATAGAGGTCATGGAAACCCACCTGGCTCCCCTCCTTCTCCTCCAGTCTGGCTGCTTGCAGGGCCAGCTGAGAGGGACCCACCCAGCCTGAAATTCAAAAGGACAGGGTCAGGATTCATTGAATTTGGAGGCTGAACCAGAAAGACCAGGAAACTTGGACTCCACAGGTGACAACAGAGATACAGGAGTGGTTCCTCCATCACATGTGTGGAACCCAGAGGAGATCCCTGGGTGCAGACTCCCAGCAAGGATCAGCAACTGCTGGACCATGGAGGTGCACTGATTTAAAATCTTCAGACCAATTAACATTCAGTGAAGAACCTGGAGCCTCCCTAGGCCCTAAACCCCACCTCTAGGAGCTTTGCCTACAGAATATGGAGCAGACATCAAATGCCACCTCACCTCACCTAACACTGCTGAGAAGGGAAGCCAAGAATTTTTTGACCTACAACAGAAACCATTCTTTAACATTTCATTGAGAATTTTTTTTCCTTTCTTTGTTTAACTGAATGGTTCATGGACACTTACACATATACATGTTTGTTTCTTTCTTCTCCTTTCTAGCATTTTGTGAAGGCAGCTATTTTCTATGGCTCAGTCTTTAAGATCTAGAATGTTCAGTTAATATAATTTTGTTTTGGTTTGTATTATTTTATTTTTAGTTTTAGTTTTAGTTTTATATATATTTTCTGTCACTTATCTGCTTCCTCTGCTTCTCTCTTCGTTTTTTTTTTCTGCTAACAGCCAAACTCTATTATTCTCTTTCACTCTTCTTTTAATTTTTTATATCTGTTTTCTTTCCTCCTTCCTCATAACCATTACATCATACATCTCTTTTGTTCTCTCCCTGTTCACCGTTTGACATTGTGGGATTGAATTTTAAATGCTGCCAGAGAAAAATGATAGATCATATAAGAAGAGAAACCAATACAGATCTCAGCTGATTTCGCAGCCCAGACGCTAAAAGCTAGGAGGTCTAGGAAAAATATATACTAAGCTCTGAAGGAAAATGGATGCCAGCAAAATTAAACTTCAGAATTGATGATGAAATAAAAACCTTCCATAATAAACAAAAATTAAAGAATTCAGAACTAGAAGGCACATACAACAAAACATACTCAATAAAAAATTCATGAAGAAGATATGAAAAATAAAAGTGAAAACCAGCAAAAGAAGGAGCTACACTAGAAGAATAGTCAATCAAAGGAGAAACAAATTCAAATTAAAAACCAGCAATAATTTAAAATGACAGAAAATAAAAATCAATTCTCATTAATAACATTGAATGTTAATGGCCTAAACTCCTCAACCAAAAGACACAGACAGGCAGATTGGATTAAAAAACAAGAACCAACAATATGCTGTCTCCAAAAGGCTCATCTCATAGGCAAAGAAAACCACAGACTAAAGGTAAAATAATGGGAAAAAATCATATCATTCACATGGACCTCATAATCAAGCAGGAGAGTTCTATCCTCATATCAGATAAAGTGGACTTCAACCCAAATTTATTCAGACGAGGCCAAGAATGTCATTTCATACTGTGTAAAGGGAATGATACATCAATAAGGTATAACAATTGTAAATATTTCTGACCCAAATAATGATATATACCTCAAACAAACCCTTCTCAATTTCAAAAACAAAATAGACCACAATACAATAATACTGGGTGACATTAACATGTCTCTGTCATTACTGGATAGATCTTCTAAACAAAAATTAAACAGAGAAGCCATAGAAATAATAAATACAATTAATAACTAGACTTAACAGAAATATATAGAATATTTCATCCATCGATGACTGAGTACACTTTCTTCTCAGCAGCACATGGATAATTTTCTAAAATAGACCATGACTTAGGCCACAAAGCAATGCTTAGCAATACAAAAAGATAGAGATAATACCCTGCATTCTATTAGATCATAATGAGATGAAATTAGAAATCAGTGATAAAATTAAAAAAAATAGAAGCTACTCTAATATCTGGAGACTAAATAAGGTGCTATTGAATGAATAATGAATAGCAAAAAAATCAGGGGTGAAATAAAAAATACTTAGAGGTAAATTAAAATAGTGATATAACATATCAAAATCTCTGGAATACTATGAAGGAAGTTCTAAGAGGAAAGTTCATTGCATTGAGTTCTTTTGTTAAAAAAATAGAAAGTGACCAAAAAAAAAAAAAATAAACTAGCATTACATCTTATGGCCTTAGGGGAAAAAAAATCACCCAAAGCAGTAGAAGACAGGAAATAATTAAAATCAGATATAAATCAATGAAGTTGAAACAAATGACAGCAACAAAAATTCAAAATATCAACAAAACAAAAAGTTGGTTCTTAGAAAAAATAAATAAAATTGATAAACCCTTAGCCAAGCTCATCAAGAGAAAGGGGGAAAAACTCAAATCACTAAAACGTCTTTGATGAAAAAGGAAATATCACCCCAGAGACTACTGAAATACAGATGATAATCACAAACTATTTTGAGGATTTATACTTTAATAAAATAGAAAATCTTGGAGATATCAACAAATTTGTAGAAACATGTGCCCTATGCAAATTCAACCAGGAGGACATAAAAATTTTAAACAGATCAGTTTCAAGCAATGAAACTGAAGATGCCATCAAAAGCCTACAAACAAAGAAAAGCACAGGACTGAATAGATTCTCAGTTGAGTTCTAACAGATCTGCAAAGAAGAACTAACACCGATCTCCCTCAAACTATTTCATGAAATAGAAAATCAAGGAACGTTTCCAAACTCATTCTATGAAGCTAGTATCACCTTGATACCAAAACCAGACAAACACACATCAAAGAAAGAAAATGTCAGGCCAATATCCCTGATGAACATAGATGCAAGAATTTTTAATAAAATACTGCCAAATCACATACACAAACATATTTAAAAGATATGTGCACCATGATCAAGTGGGTTTCATTCCATGGGCAAGTTTGTTTCAACATACAGAAGACATTAAATGTAATTCACCACATAAATATACTTAAAGACAAGAATCATATGATCATCTCAATAAATTCAGAAAAAGCATTTGACAAAATACATGTTCAAAACATTACAAAAACTAGGGATAGTAAGAACATAACTCAACATTGTAAAAGCTATATATGTTAAACCCATGGCCAACATCATTCTAAATGGAGAAAAACTGAAAACATTCTTTCTAAAAACTGGAACAAGACAGGGATGTCCTCTTTCACCACTTCTATTCAACACAGTCGTTGAAACTCTAACCAAAGCAATTAGACAGAAGAAAGAAATTAAAGGGATACAAATAGGGAAAGAAGAACTCAAACTATCCCTATTCACTAAAAACATGATCATGGAAGACCAAAAATATCATCAGAAAAATTCTAGAACTCATAAGCAAATTTAGCAAAGTAGTGGGATAAAAAAATTAACACCCATAAGTCAATTGTGTTCCTATATACCAATGATGAATCAGTTGAAAGAGAAATTAAGAAAACTATCCCATTCACAACAGCCACAAGAAAATAAAATAAAATACCTGGAAATCAATCTAACAAAAGGGGGGAAAGGCCTCTACAATGAAAACTATAGAACACTAAAGAAAGAAATTGAAGAAGACCTTAGAAAATAGAAAGAGCTCCTGTGTTCTTTGATAAGCAGAATTAATATTGGCAAAATGGCCATACCATAAAAAATGCTATACAGATTTGATGCAATTCTTGTTAAATTGCCAATGATATTCTTCATAGAAATAGAGAAAGCAATCATGAAATTCATTTGGAAAAATAAGGCCCAGAATAGCTAAGGCAATCCTTAATGAGAAAAGTGAAGCAGGAGGACCGCAATATCAGACCTTAAATTATACTACAGAGCTACAGTAACAAAAACAACATGGTACCAAAGTAGACATGAAGAGCAATGGAACAGAATAGAAGACAAATAGAGAGACAAATCCATCTAAATACAGTTATCTCATCCTGGACAAAGGCACCATAAACATATATTGGAGAAAAGATACCTTCTTCAACAAACAGTGCTGGGAAAGCTAGAAATCCATTTGTAGCAGAATAAAATTGAATCCCTATCTCTCACCCTGCACAAAGCTCAACTTAAAATGGATCTAGAACCTAAAATTAGAAGAGAGAGTAGATTAGACAAGGAGAATGAAGGGAAGGGATGGGGGAATAGGAAGAGGAAAGAGAATGGAATGAATCAGACATAACTTCATTATGTTCATAAATGAATACATGCCAAACTCCACATCACGTACAACCAAAAAATGGGATCCTAATTAGAATAAGTTGCACTCCATGTATGTAAAATATATAAAAATACATTGTACTGTCATGTTTATCTAAAATAAAAATAAAAAAGGATAAGGCTATTTAATTTATTTGCTGAAAGCCTGATAGGAACCTTAAATAATTTACCAACTTCGAGTCTACTTTAAGTTTAAACTGGGCCAAACAGTGAACCTATATACACTACAAACAGGAATACTATATGCCCACATTTTGATGAATGGAGGATGTATATATATCTCAAGTATAATAACCATTATGACTTGACTCCTGACAATCAGAATGATTGGCAGCTATGGGTTGGAACAGGGTCCTGGGAGGCCCATCATGTTTCTGCCATTAACCCTTCAGTTTTTACACCATGAGTGGTTGTTACACCCCAGAAGAGGAGGTAGATTGACTCAGAAGTGGTGCTATTTGCTAACTAGTGTGGGACCACAGGTAGAGCATCCCTAATTTAAAAAACCTAATGTCCCAAATGCTCCAAAATCTAAAATTTTTTGAGTGCTGACATTATATTACAAGTGGAAAACCCACACCGTGAAACCTTATTTGATACAAAAAATTATAAAAATAGTGCATAAAACTACTTCAAGCTATGTGTGTAAGGTACCTATGACACATAAATAAATTTCATGTTTAGACTTGGATCCAATCCTAAAGATATCTTATTATTCATTTATATACAGATATTTCAAAATCTGAAAATTTCTGAAATTCAAAACATTTTTGGTGTCAAGTATTTGGGAGTTGACCAATGTCATAACCAGTAAGATAGTTGCATAGCATGGGCTATTTGCCCAGATCCCTTGATTCCTAGTGCTCCATTATTTTTATCTCAATGTTTTAGAGAAAAAATGAAAACAGACAAAATTCCATTCTTTGACCATCATATCCAAGGAAAGGTGCATGACTGGAAAGGACATTGACATCTTGAACATGAAAACAAGATTAAATACACTGGATAACTTGGTTGTTGATACAGATTTTTCTCTAATAGGCTAAGGAGACCAGATATTAAGTCTAATTTTGGAGTGTTTATTTTTAAATTGTGGTGCTTTTAACTATTCATTTCTTTTTTCCAAAATGGAAAGAAAATTCATTTTGACTTGGATTTAAATGTGATATGGGTAGTAAAAAAAATTAATTTAGAATCTGTTGAGCTGGGATTGAGTTTTCTTCTTATTATTAATTTTGTGAATTTTGAAAAAGCATCTTTGAGCTTCATTTTTCTAATTAATAGAGTGAAGGCAACAGACACCTGACCATCAACCTGGATTGTTGGCAAATGCTTGGAGAATGAGTGTTATGGTTTGAAGTGGGGCATTGCTATAACAACAGCTGTAAAGGTGGAAATGGTTTTATAGCTGAATAATAGGCAGAGATTGGAGAAGTTTGGTGATCAGGCTACAAAAAAGTACAGAAGACTCTAAATGGAACATTAAGGCCAATTCTGGTGAGCTCTCAGAAGACAAAAAAACTAAGGAATGCTTGGAATTTTTAAGAGCTTACTTAAGAGGTTTTGACTCAAATGCTGATAGAAATGTGGATAGTAAAGGAAAGTCTGATGAGATCTTAGATAGAAATGGGGACTATCTTTTTGGGAACTGACATAAAGGTCATCCTTATTATAAGGTTGCAGAAAAGTTGGCTGCATTGTGTTCATGTAGAGTTTTGTGGAAGGCAGAAAAAGAGTGGTAAACTAGTGTATATGTTGGAAGAAATATCTAAGCAGCAGAGTGCTCAAGAAGCTGTGTGGTTACTTTTAACCACTTATGCTGAAATACAGAATAAAGGGATTACTCTAAAGGTGGAATTTATAATTGAAAGGGAAATAGGACCAAAAAAATGGACTTTTCTCGGCCTGTGTAAAGGGTAAAAAAGCATGCAAGAGTGTGCCCAAGCAACTAGTTATTAAAGAGATTAGGATGATGACAGGTGTCATTCATCAAGTGGCCCCTGGTGTCCACTCCCACTCTGGAGGGCACACTTGTAAGTAAAAGCAGTGTCCACATCCATGTGGTGCTAATTTTGCAGGCATGCATGATGGAAGAGATATGGGGGCATGCAGACCTCCACCTAGATTTCAAAGGATACACCCTTGTCAGTTCTGGGGTCCCAATGGCAATCCCACCTCTCCCTCCCACAGCTCCACTAGATATTGCCCTGGTAGGGATGCTCTGCCTGGCCCTGACCCTGAAGCAGGTTTCTGCCTGAGCTCTAAGGTCACCTGATCTTACATTTTCCAGCCTCAAGAACCATAAAACAAATCTCTTTTCTGATATAGGTGTACAGAAAGGACTCAAGATGCCATGAGATACTGAAGAATGGAGCTCAAAGAGAGCCATCAGCCTCAATTTCTGAGTTTTTGTTTCCTTTCTCTTTCATGCTTACCCCTGCAGACATAATCTTACTTGAAGTAAGCTCAATGGGTCTTGTTCTTTATTTAAGAATTCACCTGAGTATTACACTCACTGAGCTAGTGAGACCAAGAAAGGACCAGAGTCCAGGTCTCTGGTACTCCTTAGAGTTCCTTCTGGTGATGGCATGCCTCTGTCTCTTTCTAGAGAAAACCTATATACAGAAAGAAGAAAAAAATCTTAGATTTGTTTCAGCTTTGGTTAAATTCACACTTTGCAACATTTACATAGCATTTTTAATGATGATTTTATTTGCAAAGACATCTTTCCAGAAGTAGTCTGGCTTACCACTACATCTTTGGATCCAATCCAGTTAGACATTTTCTATCTTGTTTATCATAAGAAACATTCCAGTTGCTTGATAGTGTCAGCATTTATGTCCATCTTTCCCTTATGATGGCTGACTTCTTGCTGCACCAGTCCTAACATATTTGTACTAGTTCTCATATGTTTTATAGCCTCAAGGCAGCTTTGCCGATATGCAGTGAGTCAAAAACCAAAGCTTCTACAAACAGAATTGCATACCATGGAGATTATGTTATAGAAAGACTTAAAAGTCCAACAGATATGCCACAAATCATTAGATAACATTGATGCTCAGCAACTAGGAGTAGTAAGAATCACAGATAGTTCATGAACAGTATGTAATCATTCATTTTGATTGTAAGTCCTTAAAAAAATGGATTGTACTGATATTTCTTTTCCTCCTCAGCTCTTTCTTCTGTGGGTTGGAGCTACTAACCCTTCTACTCTAATAATAATAGATGGAAAAGATGGCTATTTAAAATATGTTACGAAGCTCCGAGAAAGCCACACCTAGAAAATGGGAAAAGATTTACTCATTCCTAAATTTGACCAAGAAATGGCTACTACCTGGTGGCTGTGAAGCATATGGAAACATGAACTCTAAAGATCTGTCAATGCTTGTTTCTCATTAGAATGTGTTTCAAAATTGCACCTTGTTGTTCTTTGGGTGCTAATGAATCCATATTTAAAACATGCCCTCAAAAGCATCTCTCATGCTTCTGAGACAATTGCTATAAAAATGCAGCAGTTCGTGGTTTGCCTAAATGGAGCACAATTATCACCAAGTTGCACAATCTTTTTATCTGTACTGTCACTGCAGGAAATCTCACTGTGTATGTGACCTGAATACATACTACATAGTGGAAAATTCTATAAATGCAGAGTCGCTTACAGCATCCAACAGCTGCTTTTCTTTCCTTTCTTTCTCCCTCACTCCAACCAAACACAACGGATTGTTGGAGAAGAGTTTCCCAAATCACTGGCCTCTTTATAATCCTCGGTCATTTTTGTCTATTTCTATTAATTCTTAAACAACATCATTCAAATTGCCATGTCTCAACCCCAAGGAATGTAAATACCGAGGCAATTACAAAGCTGTCTTTTCCAGTGGCACACATTTAAATGATTAGCAGAAAGTCAAATGTTAATGACACGAAATAGAGAAAACACAGTTGGTGTATTTTGCCCATAGTTAACAGGCTAACCCAGAGCAAACGATCTAACTGTGCAAGAAAATGTGAACGTGAAGACTCGAAATGTTCTACCTTCTGAATGTCCAGAACAGTAGGTGCATTTCATTTGCTCCAGTTATTCCAGCAGGATGGGTGGGACAAAATATACGAGGAAAAGGAGGAAGAATAAAAAGTGAGGAGGTGGATTGTTGGACAAAATGTATGTGTCCAACCAGGCCATGGTTCAGGATGAGAGAACACCAGGACACAGTTCTCAACCTAAAGCTGCCAAGAGCTCAGAGGCAGCAAGGACATCCTTTATTATGTAGAAATTAGCTATGAGTGCCCTTGGCCCCCTTCCTTCCCTGGCCTCTGTTTCTACACTTTGCCCCTCCTCTTCCGCCTCTTCCTCCTCCTCCTTCCGTTTTGCACTGCCTCTCCTCTGGTTAGTCAATAGGAACACACATAAACTATGATGTTAGTGACTTCCCTGATCACATACTAACTTCTGTTTATCATGTATTATGAAACTGTACTCTTGGGATATTTTGTAGAATCGTCATATCTAATGGTTATGAGTTGAGTTGTGTTCCCCCCAAAGGTATGCTGAAGTCTGACCTCACAAGAACTCAGAATGTGATCTTATTTGGTGATAGGCTCATTACACATGTAATAGCTAAGCTGAGTACTGGAGCAGGATGCCACGTGAAGACACCAAGCTACACAGGAAGAATGTCCAGGGAGACAGAGGCAGAGATTGGAGTGAGATGACAAGTCAAGGATCCCCAAGGGTTATTTGTAGTTACTAGGAGTTAGGACACAGACGTGGAAGAGATTTTCTCCAGAAGGAGCCAACCCGGTGATACCTTGATTGCAGACCTAGAGCCTCCACAACAGTGAGAAAACAAATTTTTTGTTATTTTTAGCCATCCAATTTGTGGTACTTTGCTATGCCAGCCCTAGGAGACTAATGTACTAACATTTGAAAGAAACTTTAGCATCTCTCTCTCTAGATGAAAATTCCACCCCTAACTCAATGACATGAATGACTGCAGGATCCACTACTTGCTGAAAACACATCAGACACCATCTGCAGAGCTCTTCACCCCTACAGAAACCAGGCTGCCCTTTTTCCCTCTTCAAGTATCCAGTGATCCAGCTCCTGGTGTTAGACTACTTGGCAGTCAGAGTGCTGAGGCTCTGCGATGAAGTTCTATAAATTTCCAAAATTCCCTCTTGGACTACCCCCATGTAACTAATGCATTTGCTCTCTGAAGACAGGCCTGGTGGGAAATAAAAAAGTCAACTGAACATCAGCCGGGAAGCGTGAACTCAGAGCAAGGTGCGCTAGTCAGATGGATTAAATATTTAATGGCACCAGACATAGCCATTTCACAATGAGGAATGGAATGTTTTGGGGCTGGAATTTTGGCATACTCTCCTCTGGACATGAGCTGAGCACGTCCAGCTGTGCTTCTGTACCCTTTTCAGAGCTCCCTGAGCTGACCAATCTCTTTCAGAGAGTAACATTTTTTTTCTTCTTCTTTTTTTTTTTTTTTTTTTGGTCTTAGCTACTAATGTACCATGTGCTAATTAATCAGATAAGTTATAGTTTGATCTGTGTGTAAGTCTGGAAAGCACATGTGGGATAGAGCATGCATGGATTTTACTAGGGAAGGGAACCAGGGAGGGCCGTGAGAGCCATTGCACCATGATGTGAGCTGACCCTGAATGAAGAAGAAAGTGGGAGGGGGAAATGTCTAAGGAAGGCTCATCAAGGCCTCCGGGGGCAGGTATGGGCCAGGAAGGGTGACTGGAGGCAAAGCAGGCTGTAGGAGGAGTCCCCCATCTTCCCCAAATAGGTCTGCCTCAGTGTTCTTGCTGTGCTCAGTCACCTGGCAGGAGCCCGTGGGAAGCTCGGCCTCTGTGTCAGCAGAGTGAATGATTTCTGAGCACAGAAGCTTGGCTCCTTGGTCACTTATGCATTCTATCTTCTCGTGACTCACACACTACAGCCTGGGAGCACACTTATCTTTAAGGGGACTGAATGCATGTCTGGGCAATGCATTGATTTAAAATTTAACTGCCAGAGGCAATTTTACTTCTCATTTTTTAGAAGAAACCTCATGCGATATGATCCCCAAGTATTTGTAAGACCCATCTTGTTTTATTCTATTCACCTATTACACACACACACACACACACACACACACACACACACATTTCTCAAGGTATACTACTGCATTTAAAAAAAGAGAGAAAGCCTTTGAAGCTATAAACACTTCCTGAGATATGTAACTCTCCTGAAACCTGTAGTGAAATGCCTCTTAAATTGAAGGATCCTATTTTAGTGCACTCTATTAGTTAGACAACACACCAATACACATTTATAATCACATCTCAAGGTGAATAAATGATGTACCTTATACCTTGTAGCATAGATCACATTTAATGAAACACCTAGCTGAGTCTTAAGAACACTTTACTTTTCTTTAATGAGAACAGATGTTGTCACCAGAAATAGTTATCTCCACAGCTCTCAGTACTGAGAACAAGCGAAACAAAAAACAATGCACATCATTTTTAAGACATCATCAGATAGCAATTTGAAGGATGTGCTGAGCACAGCACCCTCTGCCTTGTCTGAGAAGGTTACATGGAGATTTGTGAGAACACATGTGCACATGTTGATTCAGCATGACCAAACCAGCTGTATTTCTCAATCCTCTGGGAATGGATGGTTCTTAAAATGATGTAAAATACAAAGCACGCTAGAGGTGCGGGAAGCAGTGAAAACTTTCACCTATAAAATAAGAATCTTAGATTGCTGTCTGCTTATTGTTGAGCCTTAGATAAATTACTTGATTAGCTTCTTCTCAACCCATTCCTCTTTTATTTGCCTGCCTTTCTTTTTCTTCCTGCTTCTTTTCTTTCTTTCTTCTTTTTTTTTCTTTTCAGTCCATGTTAGTTTAGGGAGCACAGCTTAATCACATAAGAACAACTGTGGCCTAATGATTCATTTTATGAACTTAATGTGAAAATGCCATTTTTAACGCTCAGACTCAAATATTTTTTTCTTTATAACTTGTTTGGAATACTGTTCAATGATTTGCTCTAAAGCAAAAAAAAAAAATCTAATCTAAAAAAGAAAGTAAAAATATTTTGAGCCTTTTTTTAATCAAGAAATCATTCTTCAAATTCCAGAAAATACTTATACATCAAGTTTATGAGTTCACAAACAATGCAGTGTCTCAAATCATAACAACCCAAACAATCTACAAATTGGATTTTTTGACTTTTGTGGTCTATACTCTTATAGGAAAAAATTAGAAATAAACAATCATAGCAACTTCTAAGGTGATCTTTTTTTAGTGTCATTTGACTTTCTTAGTTCCTTATAGTTATTACATTACATTATATCATATTGAAAATGCTGTGTATGCTAAGGGAAGAAAATAGAATATAGTTCACAAATAATATTAATGAGAGGAAACACGAGAATAATTTTGGTGTTTAGAGAGTTAAGACTTAGCAAGCCAGAGAGCAAAATAACTAGATTCTCTCATTTAGCAAGCCAGAGAGTAGAAAACCAGATTCCCCCATTTAGTTCTAAACTTTGCTATACTTCACACCACACGTGGAAAATACAAAGACTGCTACAGCCTGACATCCTAAGTTGCTGTGCATTGACTGCACCAGTTGCTAGGAGTCCCTGATGGCATCAGCAACCTGTTTTTCTGGTGCTTGCCTTCTCTTTCCCATGCCTATCCTGAGAAGAGCTAAAGAAGTCTTCCCAAGCCCCAGAGTTTGCTTAAGAGGGTGGAGGCTAAAGAGGGAGAGCTGGCAGGAAAAAAGATGATTGCAACATTCCTCCAGCTCTTGAAGCAGAGAGACCTGGAAAGAAAGAAAAGCTAAATTCTGCGAGCACCTCTCCCACCAGTACATACGCAAACACACATGCACACACCCACACCTTCACACTATGCTGCATTTTTCTCACTGCTGCCTTTGACATTTGTTCAAACTTGACTTTGCACATAGAAAGTGCTTATAAGCTAAAGAGGACACATACAGAATGAATAGCCTTGAATCATATTGCCTCCAGGAAATCATCTTTGAGCCCCATGATTTACTGAGCAGGTGCTCCATAAATGTTTGTCAAATAAGTGAGTGCGGGCATGCCACCTACTGACACTGAGGTTAATTCTGATTATTCATGGGATGATTTATTCCCTTTTGCTTCTGAATCATTTCCTCTGCATAGTTTAGGGATCCTATGCTGCTAGGAATTGCTGCTTTGGGAATTAAATAAGATGATCCTGAACTCTAAAAAATTTGGAAAACATCTATAGAAACTTGGGTTTTTCCATTCTCTATCTTGGGCTTATTCCAACTTTGAAAATGACTTTCAGCTATTCTCTTGATAGTCCATCTGTGGCTTAAATTTTATGGGTGTATTTAAGTGAATTTGTACAGAAAATGAACGTGCAATATGTGTACCAAAAGTTATCAGAAAGTGGAATTCTATGGTGAGAAAAATAAGTCACTAGGGAGTTTGTTTGGATAGAATGTACTTATTTTTTAATTTAATGTTCTCTATATAAATGGTTGGTTTTAAAATATAATAACCTATAGAGGGATTTCAGATTTTTAAAATGTGTTTAACATTCAAGAGGCTTGACCTGAAACTAGATATTCAGGGCTCTGTTCCCACATACCGAGAAGCAGCAAATAGGAGACACACGTTAATGTCTGCCCTTGGAGATTGTGATGACCCTTCCTCATTCTGCCACATTCATACTTCCCTCCCTACCTAAAGCTTGCCTGCTAATTTCTACAGAGTTGGCTACAGAGTCTTTTTAATCACCATGCTCTCTGGAGGAACCTGTCCAAAAATTCTGTGTCATGTCCCTGGAGAACATGGTTAGAGTTACAAGTGCTGTCCTGGGTTGAAGACTGGGGTAGCACAACGCTGTAGTGCTTAATGCAAATTAAGCAGTACCATCAAACATTGGTCAGAAGAGCCATATCAATAGGAAAATATTTTGCAACATACAAATTTGCTTCAATCGATTTTTTTAATAAAATTAAACCTGTTTGGAGCAAGGTTACGCTACCGCTTTATAATTCTGCACCATCTGAATGACCTTTGTATGTACTTCTTTCGAAGCTCATATAGTTTCTATAATACTTTGCATATTTCTCAGAGCACAAAAATTGATGGTGGTTTTCACAACAGTGGCAGTGATTTTTTTTAAAGTTCTTTTAAAATACATAACTACTACTCATTCTTTGCAAAATGAATTCAAACTTAAAATTAAGAGAAAATTAGAACTCATAATTCCACCACCCAGGAACTAAAAGCAGTTGGTATTTTGTTGTCTAGCTTTTCAGTCTTTTTCTATGCATATATGTCTATATTTTCCAAATTGTAACCAAATTCTTAAACTTAAAATTTATCACATTTTTACATGTCAATAAATATTCTTTTACAGCATCATCTTTAATGGTGGCATAGGATTCCTTTCTATGGAGGTGTCATAGACTATTTAACCACCTTCTACATTAAACAAGCTCTTTTCAACAACACAATTATAAATAGCACTGCCATAAACATCTTCAGCTAAGTATTTATCTCCTTAGGATTAATAATTTCCTTATGGCAAATTACTAGACAGAAAAGTGTCAGTTCAAAGGATACACATATTTTAAAGTAATAGTCATCTAGAGTTGGAAATACTTTCTGAAGAAATATCTGGAGATTCATGACATTTGATCTTAGCTTTGGAAACAGAAAACCTAAGGGAAAATTTTGACCAAAATGATGTCAGAAGCTATCCCATTTTGTAGGTACAATGAAATAGTAGAAACTCTTAGTTTCAAAATGAACACTTCAAATTGAGTGTGCCTACAGAAGATATGTTTTGAAACTAAGGAATAATTTTGCTCTGATAACTGGAGGAAGATAGGCACACTAGGAGTGTAGAGGGCACTTTGGCGCAATGGATTGTACTGGACTTTATCCTGGCCACCTCCAACATTAGGAGTCCCACCCAGTGGAGTGGGGTAACTGACATTGACTGCCAACGTAACCCGAAACCCTTTCCAGTTAATGTTTTGCTTTTCACGTCATTGATAGTCATGAAGCTGCTTAAGAGCCAAATACCAAATCAAGCCTGGACAAACTCAGCACAAGCTGAGTAAATTCAATTGGAATCTTTTATCACAAAAAAATCACATGTGACTCAGTGCTTAAAAAAAAAAAATCCAGTGTGCACTCAATATCATGAAGCTTTGGTTAAAAAAAAAAAAAGGCTTCTGGTTTTCATTTCTTTATGTAAGGAGCTTAGACATCACTACTCCATCCAAACAGGTCCAAAACTGAACAAAGTGGAAAATTCACAAGTCACAAAAATTCACACAAGATCCATAAGAGAAGTGAGGTCACAGGGCAAACTGCTGTCCCCCAAATTGGGCAGGCAAACACAGAGGGTCACAAATTGCTGATGCAGGAAATCACCAGCAGAAGTCTCCATGGAAACTAGTACCAGGGTAGAAATACCCAAACTGTAATGGCTGTACTGCTAGAAGCCCAGAGTGGACAGACTGAGACCTTACAACTACAAGGGGACTTGGTATTTGGGAAGGTCTTTGCTTCTGTGAGTTTGACCTGAAGGAGCTCAACCTGGTATTCATAGTAAAATCTTATGTCTTCAACGGGGGTATAGGAAAAGGAGTCATTTTGAAGTATATCAGAGAGCTATTTTAACAAGATCTGCCTTCCAAAGAAACTACTTAAGCAGAGCCTAACTGACCAGAGGGAAGGAAACACGCAGTTCAAGCCTAGCTTTCATTTTCACTACTCCAGCCCACTCTAGCCTTCCTCCAGTTGAGGAAGAGAAATATCCAACTCCAACCAAGTCCAGCCATCCTGTCTCACTGAATGAGTGAGGGCTGAGAAATCACAGTTCAGAGGCACAGGCACGTGATAACTGAGGCTTATTTACAGGACTATAGACTGCGTCACTCCTAGCACCTTACTATGTACTACTAAAGGCCTATTTACAGCAGTTGCTTTTATCCAGTACACATTCAGTCATAAAGAAAAAACTGCAAGGCATTACCAAAGGTAAAACAGTCTGAAGAGAAAGCAAGCTTCCCAAGTAGACATGGCAGGGAAGTCAGAACTGTAAGATCAGGGATATTAAATGGCTATGATTAATATGCTATGGGCTATAGGGGATGGAGTGGAGAGTATGTAAATACAGATGGACTAGGCAAGCAGTAAAATAGAAATCCCAAGAAACAACCAAACACAAGTTCTAGAGATTAACAAAACAAAACACTAACAGAAATGAGTAGTGCCATTGATGGGTTTATCAGAAAACAGGACACAACCGAGGAAAGAAATCCTGAAATCAAGGCTGTATCAATAGTAATCTTCAAAACTAAAAAGCAAAGAGAATAAAGAAAAAAATAACACCACAGGATATCCACGAACTGTAGAACAACAACAAAAGATGCAATATATACAGAATGGGATACCAAAAAAGAGAAAAAGAGAGAAAGGAGCAGAAGGAATAGTTGAAGGAATAATGACTCAGATTTTTCCAAATTGATGGCAGATATCAAACCACACAGATCCAGGAAACTCAGAGAACACCAAGAAGAACAAATCCCCCCAAAAGGAGGAGGAGGAGGAGGAGGAGGAGGAGGAGGAGAAGGAAGGGGAGGAGGAGGAGGAAGGGGAGGAGGAGGAGGAGGAAGAGGAGAAAAGAAAAAGAAAAAAGGAGAAAAAATATGCCTTACCTATAGAGGAACAAAGAAAAGAATTATAGCCGACCTCTCCATGTAAGCTAGAAATGAATAAAATATTTAAATTGTTGAGAGAAAAATTTCACCAACCTAAAATTCTCTATCCCTGAAAATTATTACTTAAAAAATAGGGAGAAATAAAGACTTGCTCAACAATAAAAAACTGAAGGAATATGTTTCTCTTAGACTTGCCTTGAAAGAAATATTATGATAAATTCTTTGATGATAAGGGAAATGATATAGGTCAGAAATTTACATACCTAAAAGAAGAGCATCAATAAGGAGTAAATGAAGGTTAATTGGTCTAACAGATAAGTTTGCCTAAAATTATATCAACAATATATTTGATTACGTGTATGTCTATCATATCTGTGCTTATGTTTATATATAAGAGAAATGAATGACAATAATGATATAAGGGATGAAAGAAGAATTAGAATCATTTTGTCATAATGAGGTGCTCCAACTACTCATGGAGTGGTATAGTGTCATTTGGAGATGGACTTGGATTAGCTATAAATGTATATTGCATACACTTTAAAAAGTCAAAATGAAAAAACAAACAAAAAAACTTGTATCATTGTGTTATAGTTTGGATCTGAATGTCTTCAAAGGGCCATGTGTTGAAGGTTTAGTTCCCAGCTCATGGTGCTATTGGAGGTGGTGAAAATTTTACCGTGTGGGCCCTAGTGAAGGAAGTAGGTCACTGGGGACATATCCTCAAAGAGGATCTCTCTCTCTCTTTCTATATATATATATATGCTAACAATAATCAAAAGAAAAGCATGAATAGCTATATGAATTTCAGAATAAAAGTCATGTAAGTAAAGTCATATATAATATATAAATATATAATATATATAAAATATATAATATATATAAAATATATAAATACACACACACACATATACACACACTTCTTGGCCACCATGAGGTGAGTAACTTTGCTGCACTACACGCTTCCTGCAATGATGTTCTTCCTCACTACATGCCCACAGTGATTAGGGCCAGGAGACTATGCACTGAAGCCTCTAAAACCATGAGCCAAAATAAATCTTTTTCTCCTCTAAGTTGATCTTCTCAGGTATTTTGTCATAGCAATATAAAGTTAACACAAACTATGCCAAGGGGAGAAAATGGATTCATATAAAATGCATGATTAAAACCATAATAGATGAAAGAGTCAAAGATTAAAATGGGAACAAAAACCAAGAACAACAAATAGAAGGCAGTAACAAATGTGATAAATATTAATCCAACTGTATCAATAATCATTTTAAACATCAATGATCTGAATACCCCAATGAAAACATAAATATTGTCACACTATATGTCATACTATGTTTTCTAGAAGGAATCTACTTTAAATATGAAGACACACACAGATTAAAAATAAATGAATGGGGACTGGAGTTGTGATTCAGTGGTAGAGCACTTGCCTAGAATGTGTGAGGCATTGGGTTTGATTCTTAGCACCACATACAAATAAATAAAAATAAATGTCCATTGACAACTAAAAAAAATAATAAAATATTTAAAATAAATAAATAAATAGAAAGAAGATATACCATCAAAGAGAAGTGTGAATAGCCATATTAATTTCAGAATAAAAGTCAAATGTAGGGCTGGGGATGTGGCTCAAGCGGTAGCGCGATCGCCTGGCATGCGTGCGGCCCGGGTTCGATCCTCAGCACCACATACCAACAAAGATGTTGTGTCCACCGAGAACTAAAAAATAAATATTAAAAATTCTCATTCTCTCTCTCTCTCTCTCTCCTCTCTCACTCTCTCTTAAAAAAAAGTCAAATGTAAATATATATATATATCAAAATCACAAAGAGACATTATAAGAATGGCAAGTACAGACATGAATATCTCTCTTGAACATAAATATAAAAATCCTCAACAAAATATTAACAAATCAAATTTAACAATGAATAAAAAGAATCACACACCATAATCAAGTGGGAGTTATCTCAGGTATGCAGGGATGATTCAACATTCTAAAATCCATCAAGGTAATCCATCATATCACCAGGCTAAATAGGAAAAATCACTTGGTCATAAACTCAGGAAAAGCAGTTGACACAATTTAATATAGAGTCATGCTAAAAATTCTCAGCAGACTGGAACTAAAGAGGAAACTTCCTCAGTTTGATAAGCAATAGCTACAAAAGCTCCTAGAGCTAACATTGTACTTAATGGTGAGAAACTAGAAGTTTTGCCACTAAGTTCAGGATCAAGGCAAGGTCATTCCATCTCACTTTTCCAACATTGTACTGGAGTTCTAGCTAACACAACAAGATATGCATCGAAATAAAATTATCATGTATATAGAAAATTCAGTGCTGGGGATGTAGCTCAGTGGTAGGACACTTGCCTAGCATGCACAAGGCCCTGGCACCCCTTCTCTGCCAAAAGGCATGGGGAAGAGAGAAAGAGAGAGAGAGAGAGAAAATCTCAGAAGCAGATTTTCTACTAAGGGGGGGGGGATGATTTTAGCAAAGTTTAAGGATATGACACCAATTTTAAAAAGTCACTTTCCCCTATCCCATCAATGAATAAGTAGCATTTACAATTTAAAACACAGTACCATTCTTCCCCCCAAAAAAAATATTTGGGTATGAATTTAATTGAATATGTGTAAGATTTACATAGGGAAAACTACAGAATTCTGATGAAATTATTCAAACAAGAACTACATAAATGGAGAGATATTCCATGTTCTAAATGAAAAGACTCTATATTGTCAAGATGTCAATTCTTTCCAATTTGATATGTAAATCTAAAGCAATTGAAATTAAAATTCCATTGTGTATTTTGTGGAAAAGACTGATTCTAAGTCTTATAGGGAGAGAGAAAAAACCAGAATAGCCTATAAAATTTTGAAGGGAAAACAAGAAGTTTGTTAAGACTGACACCACTCAACATCAAGATTTACTACACATCTATAATAACCAAGACAGTGTGATATTAGTGAAAAAATAGATTAATGGAACAGAATAAATAACTCAGAGATAGACTCCAATAAATAGAGTCAAACTGATCTTTGGCAAAGGAGTAAAGGAACAAAATAGACCAAAGACAGTCTTTCAACAAAAGATATTGGAGCTACTGGACATCCACATGTATAAAAATGAATCTAGACCCAGAGTTCACCCCTTCAAAGAAAAGAACAGTCATTCAAAATGGATCCATGTAAAATGCAAAATTGCAAAACTCCTAGAAGATAAGGAGAAAATCTAGATGACCTGGGTTTTGGTGATGACTTTTTAGATATGACACCAAGGTCATGATTCATGAGAGAAAGAATTGGTACACTAGACTTCATTAATATTAAAAATGTATGCCCTTTGAAAGACTCTATTGAGAGAATAAAAAGACAAGCCACACACTGGGAGAAACTGTTTTCAAAAGACATGTCTGATAAAGGAGCATAATATAAATATATAAAGAACTCTTTAAACTCATCCACAAGAAAATGAACTAACCAATTAAAGGTGGTCAAAAGATCTTAAAAGACAGTTCAGTGAAGAAGATAGATGAAAAATAAACATATAAAAAGATAGTCCAAATCATGTCATTAGTGAAATACAATTTTTGAAAAAAATAAAATACCATCACATGACTATAATGGCCCAAATCCCAACACTGACAACACCAAATGCTGGTAAGGATGAAGAACAACAGCAACTCTCACTCACTGCCGGTGCAAATGCTGAATGGTGCAGTCACTTCAGAAGTCAGTTTGGCAGTTGTTTACAAAACTAAACATATTTTTACCATACAACCCAGGAGATGTCCTGTTTGATATTTACTTTAAATCATGCCTCCACACTTTAAAAAGCTGTACTGGTACATTCAGCCAGTGGAACATTATTTAGCACTAAAAAGAAATGCACTAATAAACTGTGGAGAAACCTTGACTAACTTTTATTAAGTGAAAGAATCGAATCTGAAAAAGCCATATTCTAAATGATTCCAACTACATGACGTAGAAAGGACAAAGCTATGAGAAAGATCTGTGGTTAATAGGGATTTGAAGGGAAATTGGTATGCTTAGATGGAGCACAGAGGATATTCAGGGCAGTGAAATTCCTCTCTGTGATTCATGTCATTTTCATTTTTCCAAACCTACAGAAGGTGCAACGTTCAGCATGAAGACTAATGTATGCCATGGATTGGGGATGATAATGATGTGTTAATGTGGATTCATCAATCGTAACAGACACACCACTCTGGCAGGGGATGTGATAAGGAAGATTTTACATTGTGTGTGTGGAGGAGGGAGGTGTTGGGAAATATCTATATCTTCCTCTTATTTTTTTTTTTAAGAAAGAGAATGAAAGGATAAAATAATGTGTAATTTAACAAGCAGAGAACTCAGACAAGGCCAGAGTTGTGGTCTGGGTAAAGAAGTAAAAAATACCTAAATTCCCATTTTTCAGTAGTTACAAAGTCTAACTGGAAAGTGAAGTGGGGCACTTGGTTTTCTTACATGGCTTTCTACAGTTAAAATATTCTTACTTTAAACTTTAAAGATCGAATGAATAAGTTAAATATGTCTTATTCAGAGAACGGAGAAAATGCAGGTGCTCATTTTGAGTCCCAGATGGACTCTAGGTGAGTAGAAGAAGAGGTGTTCACATGCATCCAATCAGAGGTCAACTCACATCCCTCCTCTTCCCTGCCCCTGCCCCCTACCAGGAAAGAGACCACACTAGTAACAGCGAGTGATTCTGAGTTCCCTTTCTGCACACACCCAACAAAGATGTGTGCCATCCTGTTGGGATCTCACTTCACAGTAAAGCCTAGAGGGACCCTGCTTAACTAGCTGGGAGCTAGGGCGACTGCCCAAACAGACATGAAATGGAGGTCTGGAAAACAATTTAAAGTGCAAGAAACATGAGAACACAGAATAGACTGAAATACCAAGGGAAGGAAAAACACAACCAAAATCAAACAAAAAACAATTGAAACAACAAAAGTTGAATATATATATATATATATATATATATATATATATATATATATATATATATATATTGGACAAAACCTAATTAAAACTATCTTCCCTGGAGAACATTTTGGGGACATTAATATTGTCTAAATAAAGAGATTCTATTTGTCAAGCAAATATTTTCTAAACTTGGCACTTCATCTGCAATAAGTAAATGCAGGAAGACAAGCCAATGTTTTGAGATGTTTCTTTTATAATAAAATAACATCTACTAAGTAACATACTTGTTACATTCAATAACAACAGCTTGTATTAATTGAGAAATTCCAAAGCACCAGGAAACGCTCTAGGTATTTTACATATATATTAACTTGTTATTCCATTTTACTGTTGAGGAAACTTAGTCACTGAGTGTGAAGTAAATCATTGAAAGTCACTGAAAGTCATGCCATGCATAATCAGTAGAGTAGGCTTTGAACCCAGGCTCAGATGCTTTCATCCTGTACTGCCCAGGTAACTCTGTGTTAAAAATACTACCCGAGCAGGATGAGCTTATCAGCTCTCCAAGTATGTTCTTCTGTTGTGTCTGTAAAGTCTTTTTTTAAAAAAATTTCAATAAACATAAAATGACCCTCTATGAAACAGACCTTTACAAAGTGTGAGAGCACGTGTGAGTTCCAAAATACTAAGCAACTAAGAGCAATTATATGGAGTGTGTTGGTTCTATCTATAGGAATAAAAGAAGTATTTTTATTATTTTAACCCCTAAGAACACAAATCCTTTAGTCCTCCCATGAAGTATAGTGCCTACTACCAACCATCTTTTAAAAAATTAATTCCATTTTAGGTACTCAAATTACTATAAAAATACACAAAACTTTCTTTAAAAAGTGACCATTTTATGAGCTTGTTTGAGTTGCTTTGGAAACAAGTGAAGAAGAGGGTAAAGTCTAGGTTTCTTTACTGCACACAGAGGCACAGTCCTTCAGGTCTCAGAAACAGGCACATTGTCCTTAGAAGTTAGATCAATCAGATGGGGAAGGTGCTGTGGGCGAGGAACTGGAATGCAAGAGCAAGACCCCAATACTCCAGTAGAACCATCAGCGGGGATGTTCAGGGCATTGATTATCTCCATCAAAGCTCTGGAGTCTTCTGGTTCATTCTCTCAGTTCTGTCCACTTTCCCCTGGGTGGACATGGCTGATGAATAGGTGTCAGAAACTGACATTGTCATTCTCAATTTTTTACTCGTGTCCTTGCCTGACAATGCTGTAGTATACTGCTGCTTTGTACCCAGCTAGGCTGTGAGTGCTGCTATCTGACTGTAAGAATGTAGCCTTCTGGGTCTCTTCTCACCAGTGTAGGTAATAGCTCTTCGGGAGACACATAAGTCATTGTGAAGTGATGAAGTGTGAGACCTCACATGATTCCCGGCTTTTAAAATAGACTAATGACATAATGCAATGGCTATGTCCCAGCTTGGGATGGAAAATATTTCTAGAGGGAAATAGAGATAACTAAAAGAGAGCTAATTCATAATCTCGAGCAATGTCCCAGGGCAGGAGAAAGATCAAGGTCAGGGAGCCTCTGTTCTCCCTTTTTCTCTTCCTTCCTAGCCATAGCTTTAAAAGCCAATAGCCACAGCTACCTTTTCTCTAGAGATCTAGGGACAAAAACAGCACAAGAGAAACAGAGTGGGAAGTTTGTTAAAGATGCCAGAGCCTTAGGAAGACCCCTGGATGAACACTAGGAAATACCCCTTGACATTAACTTATCCTCTGTCTCCAGAATATTCGGTGTGTTTGTCCCAGAAAGTGCTAAGTGTCTGTAGTGCCCTCTTTTTCAGGATGATGGAGCTTTGCATGATGTGCTCCTACGATCCTTCCTCCTACACTGGCAAATATTGCTGCAGGATTCCCAGCTCCACAAAAGGACTGTGTGGTGGAGTCACTCACACCCAAGTTCTGACAGTAGGGGTCGCACTGACCTTGCTCATTTTGTTTCGGCATCTGTTTGCACATTAGCAGAATTCAGGTTATTTGTTCAACAGCAACATCTTAAGTTCAGAAAATATCTTAAACGTAATTTCTAAAGAAATAGCATTTCTCTAGAAATGTTAGGTAGTCAGTTAGGTAACAGACTAAAGAATCCAAAATTTTTTCTTGGAAATGAAGAGGTTGCAGCAGCTGCCCAGCCTTGTACAGACATATGGAAATGTAAATTGAAAACCTTGCCTACTTGTAGTTTTCCTTCCTCATCCGACTCCCAGACCAAAAAAAAAAAAAAAAAAAACATTTATGAAGAAAATAATAGTGCTTAAAGTTAGAGAGAGACACACAGAAAATTCCTATTGAATTACAAAGAAATTGTCTCTGAAGGCTTGAAAGCTTTAATTGTGTGTTTTTTTAAAAATAGACTTCATTTTTTAGAGCAGATTTAGGTGACATAAATTTGAGCAGAAGCTACAGAAATTTCCTACATATCTCCTGGCCTCCCCAACACATGGCCCCCCAAACTTTCAATCTCCTCTACCACAGTGATGGGTTTGTTACCTGATGACCTACATTGACAATTCGTTACTACCCAAAGCCCATAGTTTAAGTTAGTCTTCATCCTGGAATTGTTATGTTCTATGGGTTTGGAAAAATACAGCATCCTGTATCTTCCATAATATCCTACAGTAGTTTCACTGCTTTAAAAAGCCTCTGTAATCTATTTAGTATTTCTTTCTCTCAACCTTGCCAGCCATTGAACTTTTAACCGTCTCTGTAGTTTTGTATTTCCAGAATGTTGCATGGTTGGAATCATATAGTATGTAGCTTTATCTGATTATTTTTTTTCATTCATTAATATACATCTGTGTTTCCTCTTTGTCTTTTCATGGTGTGTTCATTTATCTCTTTTTACTGCAGAGTAAAAGTCTAAATATACCACCATTTATTTATCCATTCATGTACAAAAGGACATCTTGGCTTCCAAGTTCTGGCAATTACAAACAAACCTGCTGCAAATACCCATGTGCAGGTTTCTGTGTGGACATAATTTTCCATCTCATTTGGGTAAATGTAAGAGCATGATTATTGGATTATAAAGAAAGAACATGTTTAGTTTTGCTAGAAACTGTCACAATGTCTTCCAAACTGCTCTAACATTTTGCAATCCCACCAACAATGAACAAGAATTCCTGTTGTTCCACACCCTTACCAGCATTTGGTGGTGTCCATATTTTGAATTCTGGCTATTGTAATAGGTGTACAATAGGATCTCATCTTTTATTTAATTTTTATTTCCCTAATAACATATGATGTGAAACATGTCTTCACTTGCCTATTTCCCATATAAATATCTTCACAGATCCCAAGTTGCCACTGAGCCCTATTTGGTCTCGTTGTTGACTAGCAGTTGTGAACTGCTCTGCAGATCCAAACCTCCAGAGCATGCCTCTTTCCTGGAGACAGTGCAGTACTTCTATCTTCTCTCCTTTTTTCTCATAATCATCACATCCTACACCACTTCTGCTCTTTCTTTGTCCACTATTTGAACTTATAAACCCTTTTGCAACCTTGTTGTTTCTATTGTAGGCAATAACTGAACATATCATTTCTGTTTATTGCAACAAAATTGTACACATCATAGTGGGAGCTATGTGGTTGTATATTGTTTGCATTAGTTGCTATTTTTATTTGTATCCCTCTTAATGGTGAGGCACTGGAAACCTTCAGGGACACTATAAGTCTTCAGGGTAAAAACTCTACTGCCTCAGAACCATGCTGCTAGATGGGTAGATACAAATAACAAGAAAAAACAAGAGAACAAATTGCCCCAGACCAATATGCTTCAATAATAGAATTCATTGGCACCACAGTTGAAGAAATGTCAGAGAAGGAGTTTAGAATGCATAGTTAAACTGATCCATGAGGTAAAAGTGATGTAAGAAATGAAATCTGAAAGAAAATATAGAAGGTGAAAAATCACTTCAAAAAAGAGATGGAGATTCTGAAAAGAAATCAAGCAGAAAACTTTGAAATGAAGAAATCAATAAACCAAATTAAAAATTCAATGGAAAACATCACCAACATATTAGACCACTTGGAATATGGAGTTTCAGGCAATAAAGACAAAATATAGAATCTAGAAAATAAAGTTGATTATGTAGAAAAGATCTTAAGAGAACATGAACAGAACTTCAAAGAAATATGGGATAACATGAAAAGAACAAATTTAAGGTTTATCAGGATAGATGAAGGCACAAGGATACAAACTAAAGGAATGAACAATCTTTTTAATGAAATAATATCAGAAAATTTCCCAAATCTTAAGAGTGAAATGGAAAATCAAATACAGGAGGCTTACAGGACTCCAATATACAAAATTAAAACAGACCCACACCAAGGCACAGTATTATGAGAATGCCTAACATACAGAATAAGGATAGAATTTTAAAGGCTAACAGAGAAAAACAACTAGTAGCATTTAGAGGGAAAACAATCTGTATCTCAGCGGATTTCTCAACCCAGACCCTCAAAGTTATGAGGTCTTGGAATAATATATACCAAACTCTGAAAGAAAATGAATATCAAAGAATACTATGTCCATCAAAATTAAGCTTCAGATTTGAAGTTGAAATAAAAACCTTCTATGATAAACAAAAGTTCAAAGAATGCACAAGTAGAAAGCCAGCACTACAGAACATTCTCAACCAATTATTTTCATGAAGAAGAAATGAAAAATAAAAGTGAAGACCAGCAAAAGGAAGAACTACACTAGAAGAATAGTCAATCACAGGAGAAACCAATTCAAATTAAAAACCAGAAATAAACCAAAATGACAGGGAATACAAATCATATCTCAGTCATAACTCTGAACACAAACGGCCTAACATCATCAATCAAAAGACACAGAATGGCAGGTTGGATTAAAAAACAGGAACCAACAATATGCTGTCTCCAAGAGATTCACCTCATAGGCAAAGACATCCACAGACTGAAGGTAAAAGGACAGGAAATATTATGTCATTCACATGGATTTCATAAACAAAAAGTAGATTCTATCTTCATATCAGATAAACTGGATTTCAAACCAAAGTTAATCAGAAGGGAGAAAGAAGAACATCTCACATTGTTTAAAGACATCATACATCAACAAGACATACCAATTATAAATATTTATGCCCCAAACAATGGAGCATCTATCTATGTACATCAAACAAACACATCTAAATTTCAGGAATCAAATAGACCACAAAACAATGATATTAGGTGACTTTAACACACCTCTCTCACTACTGAATGGATCCTCCAAACAAAAACTAAACAAAGAAACTCTAAAACTATATAATACAATCTATAACTTAGACTTAACAGACATATAGAGAGTATTTCATCATCAATGACTGAACACACTTTCTTCACAGCAGCACATGGATCCTTCTCTAATATAGACCTTATCTTATGCCACAAATCAACTCTTAGCAAATAAAAATAGAGATAATACCTTACATTCTACTGGATCATAAAGGAATGAAATTAGAAATCAATGATAAAATAAAAAAATAGAAGCTACTCTAACACCTGCAGACTAAATAATATGCTTTTGAATGACTAATGGATAGCAGAGGAAATCAGGGATGAAATAAAAAAAATACTTAGAGGTAAATGGCTATAGCAACACACCATATCAAAATCTCTGGAACACTATGAAGGCAGCTGTAAGAGAAAAGTTCATTGCATTGAACTCACTCATTAAAAGAATATAAAATAGCCCCCAAAATAGCCTAACATACATCTCAAAGTCCTAGATAAAGAAGAATAAATCAACACCCAAAGCAGTAGAAGACAGGGAATAACTAAAATCAGAGCTGAAATCAAATTGAAACAAAGAAACAATTTAAAAATCAACCAAACAAAAATTTGTTTTTAAAAAAGTAAATATAATTGATAAACCCATAGTAAGCTAATGAAGAGAAAGAGAGAAAACTCAAATTACTAAAATTTGTGATGAAAAAGGAAATATGACAAATACTACTGAAATACAGGTAATAAATAGAAACTACTTTGAAAATTTATACTTCAATCAAATAGAAAATTTGGAAGACATTGACAAATTATTAGAGATAGATGACCTATCCAAACTGAATCAGAAGGACACACACAATTTAAACAGGCAAATTTCAAGCAATGAAGTAGAAGACACCATCAAAAGACTAGCAACTAAGAAAAACCCAAGACTGGACAAATTCTCAGTCGAGTTCTAACAGACCTTCAAAGAAGAATTAACACCAATACTCCTCAAATTATCCCATGAAATAGAAAAGGAAGGAATCCTTTCCAACTCATTCTATGCAGCTAGTACCATCCCGATACTAAAACCAGACAAAGACACACCAAGAAAAGAAAACTTCAGACCAATATTCCTGATGAACATAGAGGCAAAAATTCTCAATAAAATTCTGGCAAATTATATACAAAAACATATTTAAAAGCTAGTACACCATGATCAAGTGGGTTTCATTTCATGGGATGCAAGTTTGGTTCAACATACAGAAATCAATAAACGTAATTCATCATATCAATAGACTTAAAGATAAGAATCATGATTATCTCGACAGATGCAGAAGAATAATTTGACAAAATTCAGCATACGTCTGTTTATAACACTAGAAAAACTAGGGGTAATAGGGAACATAGCTCAACATTTTAAAAGCTATGTATGTTAAACCAAAGGCAAACATCATTATAATTGGAGAAAAAATTGAAAGCATCCATCTAACAACTGGAACAAGACAAGGATGCACGTTTTTGCCACTTTTATTCATCAAAGTTCTTAAAATTCTGGCCAGCATGATTAGACAAAAGAAAGAAATTAAAGGGATATGAATAGGAAAAGAAGAATTCAAACTATTCCTATTTGCTGATGACACAATTCTGTATTTAGAAGACCCAAAAAAATTTCACCAGAAAACTTCCAGAACTCATAAATGAATTCAGCAAAGTAGCAGGATACAAAATTAATACCCATAGATCAATTGCATTCCTATACATCAGTGATGAATCTACTGAAAGAGAAATTAGGAAAGCTATACCACTCACAATAGCCTCAAAAAATGGGAATCAATTTTTTAAAAAGGGATGAAAGACTTCTACAATGAAAACTATAGAACATAAAGAAAAAAACTGAAGAAGACCTTAGAAGATAGAAAGATCTCCCATGTTCTTGGACAGACAGAATTAACATTGTCAAAATAGCCATACTACCAAAAGTGCCATACAGATTCAATGCAAATCCTATAAAAATCCTGAAAAAGTTCTTTATAGAATAAAAAAGTCATGAAATTCATTTGGAAAAATAAGAGGCCCAGAACAGTCCAAACAATCCTTAATGAGAAAAGTGAATCAGGAGGCATCACTATACCAGATCTTAAATTATACTACAGAGGTATAGTAACAATAACAAAATGATATTGGCACCAAAACAGACATTTAGACCAATGGACAGAATAGAAGACAAAGAGACAAACCCACATAAATAATAGTTATTTCATATTATACAAAAGCACCAAAAAACATGTATTGGAGAAAAGACAGCCTCTTCAACAAATGGTGCTGAGAATACTGGAAATCCATATGTAACAGAATAAAATTGAATCCCTATTTTTCACCCTGCACAGAACTCAACTCAAAATGTATCAAGGACTTAAGAATTAAACCAGAAACCCTGTGCCTAATAGAAGAAAAAGTAGGCCCAACTCTCAATCCAGGCAGCCTAGGAACTGACTTCCTTAACAAGACTTCCAAAACGCAAGCAAAATCAAGAATCAAAAAACGGGATGGAAACAAACTAAAAATCTTCTTCATGGGGGCTGGGAATATAGCTCAGTTGGTAGAGTGCTTTCCTTGCATGTATAAGGCCCTGGGTTCAATTCCCAGCAAAACACACACACACACACACACACACACACACACACACACACAAAAGCCTCTTCATAGTGAAGGAAAAAATCAGGAGTGTGAAGTGTGCAGAGAGCTTACAGAATGGGAGAAAATCTTCGCCACCTGTACTTCAGAGAGAGCACTAATCTCCAGGATATATAAAGAACCCAAAAAACTTCACACCAAAAAAGCAAATAACCCAATTAATAAATTAGTAAAGGAAATGAACAGGCACTTCACAGAAGAAGAAATGCAGTTGATCAACAAATATATGAAAAAATTCTTCAACATCTCTAGCACTTAGAGAAATGCAAATTAAAACTACATTGAGATTTCATCTTACTCCAGTCAGAATGGCAATTATCAAGTATATACGTAACAATAAATACTTGTGAGGATGTGGGAGGAAAAGGTATACTCATTGCTGGTGGGACTGCAAATTGGTGCAACCACTCTGGAAAGCAGTATGGAGATTCCTCAAAATATTTGGAATGGAATCACCATTTGACCCAGTTATCCCACTCTTTGGCATAAAACCAAAGGACTTAAAATTAACATACTACAGTGATGCAGCCACATCAGTGTTTACAGCAGCTCAATTCACAATAGCATATGCTATGGAACCAACCTAGGTGCCCTTCAACAGATGAACGGGTAGAGAAAATGTGGTACATATATACAATGGAATATTACTAGGCCATAAAGAAGAATGAAACTTGCCAGTAAATGAAAGGAGCTGGAGAATATCATGCTAAGTGAAATAAGCCAATTCCAAAAAATCAAAGGCTGAATATTCTCTCTGATATGTGAATACTAATTTACAATTACATAGGGATGGGAAGGGAAGAATAGAAATTCTTTGGATTAGACAAAAGGGAATGAAGGGAAGGAAGGGGAATGAGAATAGGAAAGATAGTAGAATGAATTGGACATTACCACCCTATTTGCATATATGATTATATGACCAATGTAAGTCTATATCATGTACAACCAGAAGAATGAGAAGGTATACTCCATATATATATAATACGTCAAAATACATTCTACTACATAAGAATTAAAAAGAAAAAACAGTGGATTTTTTGAAGACAATATGTAGTTTGGTTGTGGTTTTTTTGTTTGTTTGTGTTATGTAGCCGACAAGTTTTTTCTTAAATTGGTGTACTTAGATCTTTGGTGCTCAAAGTGATTATTGATATAACTGGATTCATCATCTCTCACATATTTCACTTCTTTCTATTTATTGCCCTCTTTCTTTGTTCCTGTATTTGCCTTTCAATCTTTTTCTGCCTTTTGTCATTTTAGTTGAGAATTTTGTGTTATTTCTATCTGTTCTCAGCATATCTGTTGTGCTTCTTTCTTGCTCTGGAGTATGCAATATGCATTTTCAAAAGCCCAAGTCCACTTTCAAGTAACATTTTTCTACTTCACAGACACAGTGCAGTAGAGTACAACGCCGTACCTTGTAATAGCAAAATAATCCTATTTTTTTCCTCCCATCCCTTGTATTATTGCTATCATTCATTTCACTTATACATAAGCATACATGCATCTGCACACACACAATCAAGTACCTTGTTACCATTATTATTTTGAACAATTTTTTAGGGCACTAAGAATTAAAAACAAAACAAAACAGAATGTTTCATTTTTGTCTTCATTTATTCCTTCCCTGGGTTCTTCCTTTCTTCATTAAGTTTCAAGTATATAACTTTCCTTCTCTCTGAAGAACTTGTTTTAACATTTCTTGCTAGGCATGTCTATTAGTAACACATTCCTTAATTTCTGTCTGAAAAAAAAATCTCTATTTCTTACATACTTTCGATTGATAATTTTACAGGGTACAACATTCTAGATTGGGGTTTTTTTCTGTATATATTTTAAGTATTTAACTCTAATCGCTTCTTGCTTTCATAGTTTCTGTCTAATGTAATTCTTATCTTTGCTTCTCTATAGGTAAGGTTTCCCCCCTCTTTGGCTTTTTTCAAGATTTCTTTCTTTACCTTTAATTTTGTGCGGTTTGAATGTAATATGCCTACTTAAATAGATATAGACGTAGATAACATTTATTCTACTTGGCGATCTCTTGAGATTCCTTGATCTGTGGTATGGAGTCTGGTATTAATTTGGGGGGAAATTCAAAGCCATTATTGCTTCACTTATTTCTCCCCTTCCTTTATATTTCTCCTGGTGTAGTCCCACTACTCGTGTGCAATATCTTCTGTAATGGTCTCACAGTTGTTAGTATATAATTGTTCTGTTTTCTTTTTCAGTCTTTTTTATGATTCCTGTTTTGGAAGTTGCTATAAAGATATCCTCAGGCTCAGACATTTTTTCCTCAGCTGTGTCCAGTCTACTGATGAGCTCATCAAAGACATTCTTCATTTCTGTCACACTGTTTTCCTCTTTTATCTCGAGCATTTCTTTTTTTTTTTTTATTCTTTCATAGGATTTCCACCTCTACATGTCAACATTGCACCTCTGTTCTTGCCTATTGTCTATTCTATCTAATAAAACCTTTGGCATATTAATAATAGTTGTTTGAAATTCTCAGCCTGATAATTCCAACCTCCTTGGCATACCTGAGTCTGGTTCTGATGCCTGCTCTTGTCTTCAAACTGAATTCTTTGCCTTTCTCCATACATGGTGATTTTTTTTGTTGAAAGTGAGATATGGTGTATTGGGAAAAGCGACGCTGATCAATAGGACTCAGCTGATGTGGTGGTAGGTTGTGGGGGCAGGAGAAGCATTCTACCAGCTTGTGATTAGGTCCTATTCTTTTACTAAGGCTCTCTCTCGAGAGGGAAAACCTTGTTAATAAGAACAGAATGCTCTGGCACATTTCAAGATGGTTATTTTTCCTCTCCCTCTATCAAAAGCATGAAGGGACTTTTCTCTGCTCTTCAGTGAGATAACCTGATAGAGCTCCTCCTGCAGCTGAAACTCATAATAAAAGTGTGGGGCTTTCCCTATGACTGCTCCCCCTCCCAGAATTGTCCTCAATGAGCCTCTAGTGGCTTTTTAGTTACAGTTTAGATGTTGCAACCTTAGTACGGGGTTTTGAGGAGACTTCTGCTTTGGTAAATTGTGATTCTCTATATTGATCTGTCACTCCAATTTTTGGTGCTGGTGTTTACCCCATGGCCTCACTTCTCAGACAGATCTAAACTGACATGGAAACAATGGTTGATTTTTCAGTTTTGCTTTTTATTTGTTCAGATAGTGAAAATTTTCATGCTCCTTACATGTAGGGCCAGAAACCAGAAGGCTCAATTAGTATTTTAAAACATTTCCTTTTCCCTTATTTTGTGTCTGTAATATTAAAAATTATTTAAGAGACATTATTACAAATAATATCACTGCAGTTCCTTTATTTTGTAGTGAGTTTAGTAAACGATGTGCATTAGTCCGCTGTCCATTTTTGTGACTGAGATACCAAACCAGATACTAAACCAGAACAACTTGGAGGAGGGAAGTTCATCCGGGTTCACAGTTTCAGAGGTCCAGTCTGTGATTCGCCATCTCCAATACTCTGGGCCTGAGATCAGGCAGAAGAACATCGTGGTATAAGTTGTGGTGAAGAAAATCCGCTCACAGGATGGCAACTGGGAAACAGAAAGAGAACGTGGAAGGAGCCAGCGACCAAATACATCACCCCCAAGCCATGAACCCGTGACGCTCTTCCTCCAGCCAAGCCCCACCTGCTTACAGTCACCATGCAGTTTGTCCATTCAAATTATTAATCCACTGACCAGATGCCAGCTCTCATAATCCAATCATTTCACCTCTTGATATTCCTGCATTAACATAGGAGCTTTGGAGGGACACCTCACATTCAAACCGTAACACAGTGAGTACAGGCTAATAGGTGATTGATGTTGGCGATAACCTTAACAACCATCCAGCCCAATCCATATTTTTAAAGTCGAAAAGTGAAGTCCAGAAAAATTAAATGACTTGATCAAATACTTCAGCTGATTAATGGTAGCTCCAAATCCCTTGGTCAGCCTTGTGCCTCCCGCCCTCCCCCCCACCATATCCCACAACTCAGCTCTCAATTTTAAATTGCTGAATTCACAAATATCTGTAATTATATTGAGTATACACATGTCCACTGTCTTATGTAAAAGTCTACCTAGATCTTGAAGAAATTTCTGATTTAAGACTGTTTTTTTTTTTTTTTTTTTTTAAAAAAACCATTACTCAAGGCTCATTCCCTGTCTCACTATCAGTTTTGCAGCGGTTCCCAGCCTGTCCCCTCATGTCTCAGAGGATGGTGGCCCCAACCTCTAGACGTACCCTGTTTAGTCTAAGCCCAAACTAGAAATTCCGTTTTCTTACCTATGATTCACTTAAGAATGAACATATAACCCGATTTGGGACACTAGGACATTAGAGAAATTCTACTGAAGGCTTTTTGGGAAAAGTCTCCATGTTTCCAGGAGGTAAAAACAAGAAAATTTATTTCCTAGTTGTTGCTACTTCTGGATCTGAGGCCTGGAGCTTCAGCAGCCATTTTGGGAGTATAAGGAAAGCTAGCCAGAAGGCAAACATGACACATGAAAGGAGCTAGAACAGACAGATGGAAGCAACCCAGATCTTTGAAGTCATTGTTAAACCACTAGACTTCTTGTTACGTTAGATGTTAAATCGCCTTGTTATTTAAACCAGTTAATATTGTGGTTTTATATTACTTGCAGCCAAAGTAAAACAGTTAATAAATGCACATTATTTTATTTCCCAGTTTATCTTAAATTTAATATAAACATAAGACCTAAACATAGTATCTGGCCCACAATAGGAATATTTTCAAAGGAACAAGTACTGTCTGATTTCTATGCCTACAAATGAGGACCACAGTTCTCTGTTCTTTCTCTTACAATGCAATTATCCACTACACCAGAGGCACTTGTTGACTTTGGATTGTTCTTGGGAATATTTTTAAATTCTGGATTAAATAACTTTAATCCAGGTGTATTCCTACTATTTCCTGTTATCTTATGTTCTGCTGCTTTATGCAATAGTCTTACCCATACATATATTTTCTCTTGAGGTATCTGTATTTAGGACCCAGATAAATGATTCTTTTCAGAGATTTTTTAAAAAACCTCCAACTTCAATAACTTTTTCTCCAACAATTTTTTTTATAAATTATAGGTAGTGTAGAGATTCTGTGTTTCTAGACACCAGGGTGTGCATAGCCCAGGGGTTCTTAATCCTGGCTGCATAAGAAAATCAACTAGGGAGAGATTAATATCCTGATGAAAATGTAGACGACATCCTAGGCAAATTAAGTCAGTTTCTCTGGGAGTGTTATCCAGACATCTGACCTTTTTTTTAAAAAAAAATTTTAAACAACTGTTGTATTTTTAAATAATATAAAACTTACCAAAAGAGCAGAAAAATAGTACAAAGAATTCCTGTGTACCACTCATCCAGATTTTATATGCTAATTTATCATTTTTCCTCTCTCTCTCTCTCTATATAAAATTCTCCCTGTATTTTACATTTTTTTAAACATTTGAGGGTAAGTTGAGGACATGATACCCCCTTCCTCTAATTTTAAATACATTAGTGTGTATTTCCTAAAAATACGGGTCTTCTCTTACATAAGCAAGGTACAATGGTCACAACCAAAAAATTCAACACTGATACAATCACGTTATCTAATCTGCAAGCCTTTTTTCTAATTTCTCCGAATGTGCCTCTGGTGTCACTGTTCTGGTTCAGTTTCTAGATCCGGATCTAGAAACTGCATTCACGGGTCATGTCTCTGCGGTCTCCTGTGATACGGAACCATTCCTCATATTTTTCATGACCTTATCATTAAAAAAATAATAACAGTCCATTTGTTTATAGAATATCTCTCAATTTGTGTTTTTTTGGGACACTTCCTCGTGATGAAACACAGGAACATCTCACAGGTGATATTAAGTGGCTCTCACAGCATCATCACCAGAAGGAACATGGCAATGGTGGGGAGGTTGGTGACGAGAATGAAGGAAAGATAAGGGATGGGGGGCAATGAACTGTCCTCGTGTTCTAGCCAACTGAAGTCTGCCTCCTCCACTGAAGAGGACAACATGTGTGGGTACCTGTCTGCACTGGGAGATGGTGAGTTTCCCTGGTGCAGAAACTTGATGTCACTAAAATTTCATTCCTCCTCCCTTGACACCATGCATTATCAGATAGGCAATGAATTCTTGCTGAGATAGATTATAAGAAGTTGAAAGCTCAGATTTTCTGCTAGCACTGAAGAAAATCAGATGACAAGGTGGATGGCAAATAAAGTTGGCTTGACTATACCTGTGTATTTTTAATACAGCAACTTACGTTGGGCCCTTCTCCTGGCAGGCAATGGAGGAAGTGAGCTGCAGGCGTTCATGCTGGTGTTCCTGTCAGGAATCCAGGGTTATAAACAGTGCTGCGATAAAGGCAAATAGGCGTGATGGATCCTCCTCTTCTGATCACTGTTTCTTGTCCCTACCTTACTACTGAGAGGACAGTCATCCTGGTCCCTGGTCCATACAGTTTTGATGGCTCTCTGTGGCTTTCAGATCACAGCATTTGATTGTGAAGCAGCTGATGTCTCTCCTGGCACCCAGGAGATAAAAATGTAGTGTACAAATTTGGATTGATGAAAACCGAAAACTGCTTACAAAATAAAAACCTAAAGACCATTTCTCATGCCTTTAAACATGCTTCATGCGTTCTACCTAGTCCGTCACGGTTGCCACCCCTCTTCACTACTCGTATGTCCTTCATACGTCTGCATTTCCCCACGCTCCTGCAGACCTGTGACCTTGCAGTCTTGGTTCTGAGATTCCGCTCATCTCAGTGGTCTCACAGATTCTCTAGGGACACCTCCAGGAACCAGAGCTCGGTCTCCCCTTCTCCTGGAAATGGTAACACCCCTCTCCCTCCAGCCTACAGCTTCACTACAGGAAAGCACACTTCTTCCAAGCCTGTCTGGGTCTTCCTATTCTCATTCTCATTCTTCCACCTCACCCTAGCAGCAGACCATTACTACCTCTTCTGTGTTTCTGCATTTTGCTGTCTTCTCCTGACCTCCATGTATTTCCTAAAGCAGTGAGTTTTAAAGCTATCTTTCTCTTGGAGAAGAAAATCAAATAGTAATAAAGACCAGCAGGAAAAAAATTTACTATTTCAAATATTATTCCACCACCCACATATAGTTATTCCAGGTTTCTATGCTCTAGAGAGATAATACATTAATTACTTTTCTCTCTTGGGTGAACTTGTCTACTATCAGATTATATTTAATATGCAAAATGCCCAAGCAGTTAAAAATATAAAATATATTGAAAATACATTTAAAACTCAGTATGTTTTTCTTTTTTTCCATACATCCATTCCTTTTTAACCTTTATCAGGTGAGATTCAAGTTTTGCTGACCACAGATTTATAAGGTGACTCAGGTTTAAGATAGCCCAATGAAAACTCTCACTAGCCTCATTCTCTATTCCCCTCATTCCCAGATGTTAACCAACATACCATTTCTGAAATCACAGTCTTCCCCTCTAAGGAAAATTTCCACATCATTCTCAACTGCCCCAACCAATTTTTTTTTTTTTTTTTTTTTTGCCTCCAGGTAATGTTAAATTGCATGGTTCTTTGAGGATTAGCCCACTCTGGCTGTTAAAATGAGAAGTTATACCTTAAATATTCTTCCCAAAGGATATTTTCTTCTGATTAATTAGAACCTTAGTAACTGTTCCTATCCTAACCTCAACCTGCCAGAAGACACTTCTCAGATACTTTGGAAGACCCTTTAAGTAATGCATGGTTTCATCTTTGAGGTGTCTTTGAATTTGTAACTCCACTTTCAGCAACACACCTATCAGATTCAAAGTAGAAGAGGGGACAGGCACGTTTATGTTGCTTTGTTAAATCTCCCAGTGAAATGGAACAGAAAAATCTAGCCCTGGCAAAACTTTCAAATCTTGGCTACTGTGATATCACAAATATGTATATATAAAACAAATACACACACACACACACACACACATATGTGTGTGTGTGTGTGTGTGTGTCTTTATATATAGCCTTACTTTCTTCCCCTCTCTACTCTTTCCTGGAGCATATCTCCTGAGACTCTTGGAATCTTGGAAATGACAAGTGTCTTTTTGTATACTAAGGAAATGACTGATGGCTGGATAGGTCCTGGATAATTTCAGGATAGCAGCTGGTTGCCAGGGGAACCAACTGTGTGATTAGTGGGTTGAAACTTTCAACACAATCTCCAGACCTCTAGGGAAAGGAGAGGGACTAAAGGTTTGGTTGATCACTAATAGGCAATGATTTGATCAATGACGATTATACAAAAACCCATAAAGAGCTCCAGGGCTGCTGGACATGTGAAAGAAGTGACATCCTGAGAATATGAGACTCTGTGCTCCTTTCCCCATACCTGGTACTCTTCATCTCATCTCTATAGGTGTTATATCCTTTAATAATAAATGGGAAAATGTAAATGAACACTTTCCCTAGGTTCCCTAAGTTTCATTTTAGTGAATGATTGAACCTGAGGAGGGGGTCATGGAAAGCCCAGTGTATAGCAAGCTGTCAGAAGTTCTGGAGGCTTCAACTAGCAATTGGCATTTGAAGTGGGGAAGAGTCTGTGGGACTGAGTCCTTAACCTGTGAGGTATGACTCTAATTCCAAGCAGATGGTGTTGGAATCAAACTATAGAACCCCTGTTGACTGTGAACTCATAATCCTCCTGTCTCAGCCTCTCCAGCCACTGGGATTATGGGCCTGCACCACTCTGCCCAGCTTAGAACCCCTGTTGGGGTGAGCTAAAGAATGGCTTGGTATGTAGGGACATGCCTTCCACCCCCAAACACACATCTGGTGTCAGAAGTGAGATATTCAGTGTTGATCCGAGCTGCGTGAGAGCAGGAAAGCTTTGTTCTTTCCTATCTCCGTTTTTAACAATAAGTGATTCTTCGTAATACTTGGTGATGACTTAATGGGTCTAGAAAGATAGGGAAAGCCCCACATGAAGTCTTCTAAGTGGAGATAAGATGAATTGAAAAACAATCAGAACTTGGCTACAGCAATACCTTCCTGTCCAGCTCAGTCTCACCTCTCTGCTTCGACTAACGTTTCTGTTTTCACAGTTTCCTCTCCAAGGTTAAGTTATTTGCTCTTTGGCCTGCTCAGTGAAAGCTTCCTGCTTACTTCTGTCTCACTTCACGAGCAGGTGTGGCTAATCTGCTTCTAACTGTCATTAAGTTCTTATGAGGTCTGTTTTGACAGAAAGATTCCTTTGCCATCACTCCATGTACAGCCAATTGATAGCCTTTCATTTATGGCCAATTATAACAGTTAATTAAGCTTCAGTAATTTGATTTTTTAAAACCCTTCTTTTTATAAAACAAAAAGTAAATCAGTTTAGTAGAAAACATAATTTTTCTTTCTCTTCTATTATTTAAAGATCCTGTGAAATAGTACTCATTCTCTTGTTTTATGAAATTACAAAGAGCTTTGCAAATATTTTAAGTGATTTAATTTTGATTGTTTTCAATTGATTCATTTATATTTCACACGTTTTTGGAACTCCAGCATGGAAGCCCAACAAAAGTACAATATGCAGGTTCTGACTTCAAGAGTTAATGATCTTTCGGGGAAGATCATATACACAATTATAATGGGGGACAGAATCTGTAAAATTCTGGAAAAAATAACATACACTGCAAAAGATGGTCATTAAGAAAAGTTCAATCCAGCTTTGGGGGAGAAGAATAGGGAAGACTTAAGAGATGAAGTTGAGAAGAAGGATAGAATTTTGAAAGAAGAGCAGGAATGGGATAGAGAAGGCATTTCAGGTGAATAGAACAGAAAAGACAAAGAAATGGAGGTGGGAAAGAGTAGCTCTATCCTGGGAGAGCCTAGGTTAGCCAGACCTTGGAAGGTGAGGGAGAAAATGCCTGGAGGTGCAACTTGGAACTTGGTCATGAGCTGTGATGTGTTTATGTAACCAGTTTATACTTCTTTCCACAGTGTGTACGGAGCCACTGAAGATTTCTAAAAGAAATGATACTGCTAGAGTGGTGCTCAGAAAGCTTAACTTGGTGATACTGTTTACAAGCCGTGGTTATCTGTGGTATCATTGCGTGCAGGGGCATTAGCAGTGGTGGGCGAACTACAGCCCATGGAATTCAGCCCACCTCTTATGAGCTAAAGAAGGGTTTCTGTATTTTCACTTGGTTGAAAAAAAATCAAAAGAAGAATAATTGTGACAAATGAACGATATGACACATGAAAATTATTTGATATTTCATTTCAGAACCCATCAATAAAGTTTTACTGGAGCATAGCCACACCCATTTATTTACATACTGTCTATGGCTGCTCTATTCTACTCTGGTGGAGTGGAGTGATTTCAACAGAGACTGTATGGTTCACAGAGTCAGAAATTAATGCTATCTGGCTCTTTACAGAAAAACTTTAAAACCCCTGGTCTAGAAATCTAGTTAAAAGAAATCATACTTTGGACACCTAATAATACTCATAAAAAATATAAAATACTTCATTTTTACATTTAGTTTTTTGAAGCCTAAAACTTATGGCCCTATCCTAAATTATCCAATTAACAAGCTTACTCTTAAAACTGAAGACGCCAAAGTAGAAAACAAAAGTATAATCTCTAACACTGAAGACAAAGGCAAAGGAAGCACCTACTTTTCCTTTCCCTTTGGAAAGCAAAGTTAGGGTTGAGGTGCCACCACTAGCTGTGGCTTGGGAAAGCCACATAACTTCTCCATTCATTTTCTCATCTATAAATTGGATTAACAAAGTCTTCCTTTCCTACCAGAAACCAAGTTAACCAAGTCCTTCCTTTCCTTACAGAGAATGAGATTAATACAGGGGACAGTGGTCTATAAACTTCAAGTTGAAACAGTAAAAATAATGGTTCATTCAACAAATGTTGAGCGACTACTGTATGCCAGGCGCCATTAGAGCTTTGCGAGTCTAGTAGAACAAAATGAAGATGCCTGCTCCTATGGGACAGTGTTCATGGTGGAGGAGATGACAGTCTTGCCTCTTTTTCTCTTATCTATCTGTCCCTCTCCACTGGTAACTCCAATGCTGTGGACAACTGTTCTGATTAGACTTAATTGTAATAATCTTCTATTGGAGTTATTACATGATGAATCCATTACATGTGACTCTGACCTGACACAAGAGTGCTTCCCCCAGTTACTAACTCTGAGCTGGAAGTGAAACTGCTATAAATTATTGTTGACTGCAGAGAGGGAAACTGGGCAAATTTTCTATCCCTGGTAAGAATCAATCTAGTTCGTTCAGATTTGTCTGAAGCTTTTAGTCATGGAAGATGTAATGATTCTTTCTTAAGTGTGGACCACTTTAATTTCTCTTTGCCAATAGCAGATAGCTCAGTGATGCCTTATACAAACTCAGATGGGCTCTCTGGAAATGATCCCAAAAGACATATTCTAAGATTATGATGCAAAGTAACAAGTTAGCTAAACAGTCATACGGAAGTGTTTTAATAAAATTTACACCGAGAAGACGACTTCTGCCAAAATCTTCTTTTAGATGTACTCAGAATTCCTAAGTTGGGAAATATTTTCTATTTTATTTACTTTCATGACTTGTTCACATATGAATTTTTTTCTCCTTTTGGGGGAGAATGGACATGAATCACACAAGGTAGAAATTTATCTCAATCTTATATAATTTTCTCTAATAAATCAAGATCTAAGGTAGCACTAAATTTAGATTGTGTTGTCCTTAAGATGGAGTCTGGGAGCCAGTTGTATTTTTCTAGTGGTTGGGAAAGAGATATGAGTTGGAGAAAGAGGGGGACTTACAAGGTGGGCAAGGATGAGCTCAGCCAGGTAGAGAGGGCAGAGTGAGAAAGGAAGAAAGCTAAACTGGAGCCCAGACCCTGACATTTAAGGGAAAGGTCTGGGGCAGGGTTGGATCCTGAAAAGTGGGCTGAAAAGAAGCGGAGAGGCCAGTGGGAAAGCCAGGAACATGAAGTGCTGTCAAAGTCAAGAGGAGAGAGTGTTGAAGACGTTCATGGTCTCAAGAGTCCAATTCTGCTGAAATCTGACATGGGTAAGACCTGAGAAGTGCTCTCTGTATGGCACTAAAGGGCTCCTGGGACGACTTCCAAAGAACATCTCCAGTGGTACGTTGGGTGCAGCCAGAATGTGGTGGTGGGAAGTGAGGGAGGGAGTGAATGACAACTGGACAGATGGCCTGAGGGAAAGTGGTGAGCTCTGGGGAGGAAGAAGCAGCAGATGCTCACTAAATACCTATGATGTGGCAAGAGGCGGAAAAAAAAAAAATAACAGATGAGAAATGCCTTCCAGTATTTGCACTCAAGGAAAATGTAAGAAGTTTGTATTTGAAATGCAAACATCACTGATATGGGCTGAGGTAGAAATACAAAGAAAATACTTAAAATACTAGAAAGGGCACGAACAGAGAGATAATCGCAGTTTGGGGTTCACCCTGGAGAACTGTAAGGGACAGTGTAGGGTGCTTTGAGCTGAGTTTTGGAAAAATCAGCTAAAATTAACCAAGTCATCAGAGTAGGGAAATCCAGAAGTAGGAACCCTGGTTAGGCAGCGGCCTGCCACAGACACTCATTGGTTCATTTAAACATCTTTAGACACCTCCTGTTTTCAGAGTCTTCACCACCAACAACTGGACTCAGTCATGTTCTCCTTTCACAATGAAACATTTTGAAACACTTCCCACTCATGCATGCTGCTCTCCTTCAAGTCCTTACTAGTCAGAAGTTTGAGGTCCTATTATTTACCCCAACCTACTTTTAAAGTTGTAGCTCCAGGTGCTTGTCCACGGAGGCAGTGGGATGGAGCAAGAACAGGGAGCGCCACCCAGCCTGGGCAGGCTTTTGAACTCCTGCCTCATGGTGGAGGGGTTCTCTCTGCTCCCCTGACTGCTGCCATCAGTTCCCGCCTCTCTCCACCCTCAGTTTTCATGTCATCCATCTCCCTTCCTCTTCAGTCTCCCAAGTAATTTTAGAAAACTTTGTTTAGTGCTGGTCCCTATCTGATATCTTTGCCATTATAGGTTTATTGTTTTACTATGGGGCATTGGGAGGGATTGATTTTATTTTTGGTATTGGGGATTAAACTCTGGGTGCTTAACCACTGAGCCACATTCCCACCCTTTTTTTATATTTTATTTTGAGCGAGGGTTTCAGCCTCACGAGGTTGCTTGAAGCCTCGCTGAGTTGTTGATGCTGACTTTGAACCTGTGATCCTCCTGCCTCAGCCTCCCAAACTGCTGGGATTATGGGCAGATGCTACCACATCCAGCTTGATTTTATTTTTGAAAGTACTCTAAGAGAATAGGAATAAAGAAGAAAATAGTTTTCTTTCCCTTTCCAGATTCCTAATAGCATACCTTACGGTGGAGTTATATCTAAAAAAAACCCTTCATCTCCAAGTTCTAGGCTGCCACATGCTAAGCTTCTCCCTCTTTAGGATCTATGCTTCAGCGGCTCCCTCTGACAGGTTGATTTGCTGCCTCCTTTCATTCAGGACTCTACTCATCTGTCACCCTTCAGAGAGCTCTTCTTTAATAAACAGCCTATCCCTGCCATTGCCTGTGTTTGCTGTCTGGGAAGCAGTTATCACTGGTCCATTCTGAAACATTCTTAGTCTAGCTATATTGAAAAAAATTTAGAGAGCCTGTTTATAAGAGAATATGAAGGGTGTAGCCAAATTACCCTCTAACAAGATTAGTCCATGGAGATGAACTTGTAGGGATCTTGCCACCCTTGTTCACTGTGAAGTCCCAGATCTGGATAGTGACTAATCACCTCAGTGTGCAATCAATATTATATTTAATTGCTTTATCTTACATGGTACGTTCATAATGGTTATAACTTTATGGAAAGCTTTGGAAATGGGCAATATCCTTTCCCTCCTTGTAAAAAAAATCAGAAAATGTGGTTTAAATGGTCAATTTTAAGTCCTAGTTTTCTCTGAAGGCTTCAATAATCATGCCATACTTCAATTCAATGAAAATTTACTAAACACCTACTGAGATGAGGCTGAAGACACAGAGAATTAAGGGACAGTCACTGAGTTCCACTGGACCGCTAATGTTCTAACTTGGCTCCAGCCTTCTACTCTTATCACTTGACCACACAACACTTTCCTTCAATGTTAGGCAGGTGCTTGAACACCAAGCTACATCCATGTCCCAAGTCTCAGATAAAATATCACTTAAATCAGACATGGGTGAGACACACTCAAGATGTGATTCATTCTGAGGCAAATTGCTTGTTACCTGTGAACCTATGAAGTCTGACATGTTATGTGCTTCCAAAATGCAATGGCGGGACAGAAAGTCCCATTCTAAGGGAGAAATAGTAAAGAAGGGTGACAAGTCCCAAGTGAAAGGAAAGCGAGAACCAGGAGATGGGTGAGCAAGAAATGAAAGACGGAGACCAGGCAGAGATACACACAAGAGTTTATTTGTCAGAGTTGATGAATAAAGGCATATCTCTCCATAGACTGAGAGAGGCAAAACAGGCTTGGGGCTCGGGACTTTTATAGAGCAGGCTCAGGGATTAGACCCCGTGGGTCCTAATGTGGGTGGTTAAGTGTGAGGTTGGTATGAGGAGTGGCAAGCCTTTCTCAGAAAGGTCCTTGGACAGAAAAGTGAAAATTTTCTTAAAATGGGGGCTGTCACTTAGGATGGCCGTCTAGATGCTAAGCAAGGACCTTATACCAAGAAAGTCCAAAAACTTATGGTTTAAGAATCATCTTTGTCTCCATGCTCTGCCCTCAGGCCCACTGGGGCTGTGGCCTCACTTTCCAGATGCAGAGCCTGGAGACAAAGACTCAGCTAGACTCATGGGCCAGAAGTACTGGTTAGAATCATAGGGTGAGTACCACCCCTAGAGTTCTTCTGGACATTGTCCCAACAGGGGACTCTGTGGTGACCCTGTGCTCAGTGGGAGTTTTATACTCTGAATTTGAGATAGGAGCTCTCTGAATTGTTTTGGGGGATCATTTTATGTCTTGGACAATACATTGTAGCATTTGTTTAGATTAGTGACTAATCTTGTTAGATGGTAATTTGGCTGTACCCTTCATATTCCCTTTTAAGCAGGCTCTCTAAATTTTTCCAATATAGCTAGACTAAGAATGTTTAAGATCTTTTGGTTGCTGTTCCCTTTTGATTATTAACAAGTCCATCTTTCAATAGTTTTTTACTTCTTACATTTTACTACAAGTCGTCGAAGGAAGCCAAGGTGTATCTTCAACATTTTCTATAGATATTTTCTCAACCAAATACTCAATTTTGTGGGTTGGAAGTTCTACCTTCCATAAAATGTCAGACACAAATGCAGCTCAGCCACCTTCTTTCCCACTTCATAATAAGGATGACCTTTCCTCCAGGGTCCTATACTGTGTTCCTCATTTCCATATCTGAGACCTCATCAGAAAGGCCTTTGTCATTCATATTTGGATCAAAATTCTCTTCAAGATTATTTAGGTATTCTCTGTGAGGACTGAAGTTTTCCCTACAAAATTTTTGCCTTTTTTTTTTTTTTTTTTGCGGGGATGGGGGGTGGGGGGTGGGGAGGTGGAGCCGGTGGGTGTGGATATTTGTTTGTTTTTTCCTGAGCTCTACCAGCATTGTCCTTAATTGTTTATTTGTGGCAATGTGGGCTTTTTTCTAATACACCCCTCAAAAATTTTCCACCTTTCACCACTCATCAGTTTCAAAGCCACTCCCACAGTTTTAAATATTTGTCACCTTAGCGACCCACTCTTGGTCCCAATATTCTGTTGGTCCATTGGTGTTGCTATAACAAAATATGATAGACTAGGTGGCTTGTAGACAACAGAAATGTATTTCTCACAAGTGTAGAGTCTGACAGTTCCAAGGTCCCTGGCACAGGCAAATTTGGTGTCTGATAAGGGCCTGTTTTATATGGGCATCTTCTCACTATGTCTTCGCCTTATAGAAGGAGGAGTGATTCTGGCACTAATTCCAATCATATTGGGAATTAGGATTTTGACACAGGAATTTGTAAGGACACAAATGTTCAGACCGGGGCTGTGGAGTCAATGGGGAGAAATGAGTTTGCAGCCTGCTTGTGTTTTACAAGTCAAGCACCTAAGCATATGTGTGTGTGCTGCCCAAATTAGTGCTGGAAAAGAAAGAACTCCAGAATGGTTGGTGTCATAATGCCAATATGAACATCTGAACAGAAGAAGAATTTAGTCAGTTTTGCAGATGTTTCAAATACAAAATGCCAAATATCCCAAGCTGTGGAAACATCCAGTGGTGATTTTTTTGATGTTTTGTTTTTGTTTGTGCTGTTCCTGAGATTTTTTTTTGGCAGGCTACAGTTGCAGTCTGATTTGTCAAGTTGAAGAGCTAAAAATCACAACATTTTCTATCTGAAATTATCAGGCTGAAACTCTGAAAAGGATTTTTGTACCCTGAAGATTTATATCTTTTTCTCTTACAGTATTCTTCAAACAGGAATTATTCACCTTATTTTTATTACTTATTTAATCAGAACACAAAAAATATCAACAATATAAACAAATTCTCAGAAATTGCTGTAGAAATAAACAAATATGCATTCCCCAAAACAACTGGTATAATCTAAGACAAAAAAGTTTAAATAGATTCAAATGGCTCCAAGTGCAGGGGATGTATAGGAAGTAGAAACTTATGATTACACATTTTCTCATATCAACATATTAAGTGTTAACAACACATCACCTCCAAACCCCAGTCTATTTCAGGAATGCTCTAAGTTGGCTCTAACCATCCAGGTCCTCAAATACCCGACTCTCAGATTCCACAGTTCAATTTTATACAAGTGCTACTTGATCCTAGGGTTCCATCTGGAATTTTTCATGCAGTTAATCCCACCCAGCTTCCCATCCCTGTCATGCTGGGTCACTGCCCAGATGGCAAGCGTTGGAGTCATCTATTCTCTCCTTTACTCTGCCCCAAACTGCATTTGGTTTTCTCTCCCGCAAACCATCCTACCAACATTCTCCTCCTACCTGAATCTTTGATTAGGTGGAGGGTGAGATGAGGTGGGGGGAGTAAGGAATGAAGTTTCCTCATGCTCATTTTTGAAAGTGTTGAGGTTCTTTCTGATTATTTTACTGTTTTCTTAAATATATTTTATTGTCACTGTGATTAACTAGACATGCAACTGTCTCCAAGGCACCCATGCATCTCTCTTAACAAATTTCCTCTGCTTGACAGCTATTTTTTTTTAAACTTTTCTTCCAAAATTGGATCCTAAATATAGAAATAGAAAATTTCATGCCATCTTTTATACCTAAAACTATCTTTGGGATATCCCAGATGGACCCTAAAAAATTATAGGTATCA